>NW_026057579.1:3185551-3269438 GCF_023721935.1 Panthera uncia
AGTTGGCCATACGTTTGTGGGTCTAGTTCTGGGGTTTCTATTCTATTCCATAGGTCTATGTGTCTGTTTTTGTGCCAATACCATGCTGTCTTGATGATGACAGCTTTGTAGTACAGGCTAAAGTCTGGGATTGTGATGCCTCCTGCTTTGGTCTTCTTCAAAATTACTTTGGCTACTCGGGGCCTTTTGTGGTTCCATATGAATTTTAGGATTGCTTGTTCTAGTTTCAAGAAGAATGCTGGTGCAATTTTGATTGGGATTTCATTGAATGTGTAGATAGCTTTGGACTGTATTGACATTTTGACAATATTTATTCTTCCAATCCATGAGCAGGGAATGTCTTTCCATTTCTTTATATCTTCTTCAATTACCTTCATAAGCTTTCTATAGTTTTCAGCATACAGATCTTTTACATCTTTGGTTAGGATTTACTCCTAGGTATTTTATGCTTCTTGGTGCAATTGTGAATGGGATCAGTTTCCTTATTTGTCTTTCTGTTGCTTCATTGTTAGTGTGTAAGAATGCAACTGATTTCTGTACATTGATTTTGTATCCTGTGACTTTGCTCAATTCATGTATCAGTTCTAGCAGACTTTTGGTGGAGTCTATCGGATTTTCCATGTATAATATCATGTCATCTGCAAAAAGCAAAAGCTTGACTTCATCTTTGCCAATTTTGATGCCTTTGATTTCCTTTTGTTGTCTGATTGCTGATGCTAGAACTTCCAACACTATGTTAAACAACAGCGGTGAGAGTGGACATCCCTGTCGTGTTCCTGATCTCAGGGAAAAAGCTCTCAGTTTTTCCTCACTGAGGATGATGTTAGCTGTGGGCTTTTCATAAATGGCTTTTATGATCTTTAAGTATGTTCCTTCTATCCCGACTTTCTCGAGGGTTTTTATTGAGAAAGGGTGCTGAATTTTGTCAAATGCCTTTTCTGCATCTATTGACAGGATCATATGGTTCTTATCTTTTCTTTTATTAATGTGATGCATCACGTTGATTGATTTGCGAATGTGGAACCAGCCCTGCATCCCAGGAATGAATCCCACTTGATCATGGTGAATAATTCTTTTTATATGCTGTTGAATTCGATTTGCTAGTATCTAATTGAGGATTTTTGCATCAATATTCATCAGGGATATTGGCCTGTAGTTCTCTTTTTTACTGGGTCTCTGTCTGGTTTAGGAATCAAAGTAATACTGGCTTCATAGAATGAGTCTGGAAATTTTCCTTCCCTTTCTATTTCTTGGAATAGCTTGAGAAGGATAGGTATTATCTCTGCCTTAAACGTCTGGTAGAACTCCCCTGGGAAGCCATCTGGTCCTGGACTCTTATTTGTTGGGAGATTTTTGATAACCGATTCAATTTCTTCGCTGGTTATGGGTCTGTTCAAGCTTTCTATTTCCTCCTGATACAGTTTTGGAAGAGTGTGGGTGTTTAGGAATTTTTCCATTTCTTCCAGGTTGTCCAATTTGTTGGCATATAATTTTTCATAGTATTCCCTGATAATTGTTTGTATCTCTAGGGATTGGTTGTAATAATCCCATTTTAATTCATGATTTTATCTAGTTGGGTCATCTCCCTTTTCTTTTTGAGAAGCCTGGCTAGAGGTTTGTCAATTTTGTTTATTTTTTCAAAAAACCAACTCTTGGTTTCGTTGATCTGCTCTACCGTTTTTTTAGATTCTATATTGTTTATTTCTGCTCTGATCTTTATTATTTCTCTTCTTCTGCTGGGTTTAGGCTGCCTTTGCTGTTCTGCTTCTATTTCCTTTAGGTGTGCTGTTAGATTTTGTATTTGGGATTTTTCTTGTTTCTTGAGATAGGCCTGGATTGCAATGTATTTTCCTCTCAGGACTGCCTTCACTGTGTCCCAAAGCGTTTGGATTGTTGTATTTTCATTTTCATTTGTTTCCATTTTTTTTTTTTAATTTCTGCTCTAATTGCCTGGTTGACCCACTCATTGTGTAGTAGGGTGTTCTTTAACCTCCATGTTTTTGGAGGTTTTCCAGACTTTTCCCTGTGGTTGATTTCAAGCTTCACAGCATTGTGGTCTGAAAGTATGCAGGGTATGATTTCAATTCTTGTATACATATGAAGGGCTGTTTTGTGACCCAGTATATGATCTATCTTGGAGAATGTTCCATGTGCACTCGAGAAGAAAGTATATTCTGTTGCTTTGGGATGCAGACTTCTAAATATACCTGTCAAGACCATCTGATCCAATGTATCATTCAGGGCCCTTGTTTCTTTACTGACCGTGTGTCTAGATGATCTATTCATTTCTGTAAGTGGAGTGTTAAAGTCCACTGCAATTACCACATTCTTATCAATAAGGTTGCTTATGTTTGTGAGTAATTGTTTTATATATTTGGGGGCTCCCGTATTCGGCGCATAGACATTTATAATTGTTAGCTCTTCCTGATGGATAGACCCTGTGATTATTATATAATGCCCTTTTTCATCTCTTGTTACAGCCTTTAATTTAAAGTCTAGTTTGTCTGATATAAGTATGGCTACTCCAGCTTTCTTTTGACTTCCAGTAGCATGATAAATAGTTCTCCATCCCCTCACTCTCAATCTGAAGGTGTCCTCAGGTCTAAAATGAGTCTCTTGTACACAGCAAATAGATGGGTCTTGTTTTTTTATCCATTCTGATACCCTATGTCTTTTGGTTGGCGCATTTAGTCCATTTACATTCAGTGTTATTATAGAAAGATATGGGTTTAGAGTCATTGTGATGTCTGTATGATTTATGCTTGTAGCAATGTCTCTGGTACTTTGTCTCACAGGATCCCCCTTAGGATCTCTTGTAGGGCTGGTTTAGTGGTGACAAATTCCTTCAGTTTTTGTTTGTTTGGGAAGACCTTTATCTCTCCTTCTATTCTAAATGACAGACTTGCTGGATAAAGGATTCTCGGCTGCATATTTTTCCTGTTCATAACATTGAAGATCTCGTGCCAATCCTTTCTGGCCTGCCAAGTTTCAGAAGAGGGATCGGTCACAAGTCTTATAGGTCTTCCTTTATATGTCAGAGCACATTTATCCCTCGCTGCTTTCAGAATTTTCTCTTTTTGTATTTTGCCAGTTTCACTATGATATGTCATGCAGAAGATCGATTCAAGTACGTCTGAAGGGAGTTCTTTGTGCCTTTTGGATTTCAATGCCTTTTTCCTTCCCCAGATCAGGGAAGTTCTCAGCTATTATTTCTTCAAGTACACCTTCAGCACCTTTCCCTCTCTCTTCCTCCTCTGGAATACCAATTATGTGTATATTATTTCTCTTTAGTGCATCACTTAGTTCTCTAATTTTCCCCTCATACTCCTGGATTTTTTTCTCTCTCTTTTTCTCAGCTTCTTTTTCCATAATTTTATCTTCTAGTTCACCTATTCTCTCCTCTGCCTCTTCAATCTGAGCCATGGTCATTTCCATTTTATTTTGTAGCTCGTTTATCGCATTTTTTGCTCCTCCTGACAGTTCCTTAGTCCCTTGATCTCTGTAGCATTAGATTCTCTGCTGTCCTCTATACTGTTTTCAAGCCCAGCGATTAATTTTATGACTATTATTCTAAGTTCACTTTCTATTTATATTGTTTAAATCCCTTTTGATCAGTTCGTTAGCTGTTGTTATTTCCTGGAGATTCTTTTGAGGGGAATTCTTCCGTTTGGTTATTTTGGATAGTTCCTGGAGTGGTGCGGAACTGCAGGGCACTCCCCCTGTGCTTGAATAACTCGCGTTGGTGGGTGGGGCCACAGTCAGACCTGATGTCTGCCCCCAGCCCACCGCTGGGGACACAGTCAGACTGGTGTGTGCCTTCTCTTTCCCTCTCCTAGGGGCGGGATTCACTGTGGGGTGGCATGGCCCGTCTGGGCTACTTGCACACTGCCAGGCTTGTGGTGCTGGGGATCTGGCGTATTAGCTGGGGTAGACAGGCAAGGTGCATGGGACGGGAGGGGCAGGCTCAGCTCACTTCTCCTTGGGTGATCCGCTTCAGGAGGGGCCCTGCAGCAGCAGGAGGGAGTCAGGCCCACCGTCGGAGGTGTGGGTCCGCAGAAGCACAGCATTGGGTGTTTGTGCGGTGCCAGCAAGTTCCCTGGCGGGAACTGGTTCCCTTTGGGATTTTGGCTGGGGGATGGGCAAGGGAGATGGCGCTGGCGGGCGCCTTTGTTCCCCGCCAAGCTGAGCTCTGTCATCCGGGGCTCAACAACTCTCCCTCCCATTGTCCTCCAGCCTTCCCGCTCTCTGAGCAGAGCTGTTAACTTATAACCTTCCAGATGTTAAGTCCCGTTCGCTGTCCAAACACACTCTGTCCGGCCCCTCCGCTTTTGCAAGCCAGACTCGGGGTCTCTGCTTGGCCAGCCGCCCCTCCGCCCTGGCTCCCTCCCGCCAGTCCGTGGAGCGTGCACCGCCTCTCCGCCCTTCCTACCCTCTTCCGTGGGCCTCTCGTCTGCGCTTGGCTCCGGAGACTCCGTTCTGCTAGTCTTCTGGCAGTTTTCTGGGTTATTTAGGCAGGTGTAGGTGGAATCTAAGTGATCAGTAGGACGCGGTGAGCCCAGCCATCTTCCCCCTCCTGTTTCAACCATAAGAGACTCTTAAATACAGAGAACAAACTGAGGGTTGCTGGAAGGGTGTTGGGGGAGGGGTGGGCTAATGGGCAATGGGCAGTAAGGAGGACACTTGTTGGGATAAGCACAGGGTGTTATATGTAAGTAATGAATCACTAAATTCAATTCCTGAAATCATTATTACACTATAAGTTAACTTGGATTTAAATTTTCAAAAATAATAAATTTAAAAAATAATACTAAAAAAATAATAATAAGATAATAGACCCAAGAAACAAGAGCAAAATACTATGGGGGAGAGAGGAGGGAGAATATTCAAAGAACAAGAAAATATGATAAGAGAAATGAAAACTTAATAAAAGAGTTGGAGATAATATTAAGCAAATCTCCCAGAAAGTAATCCAAAAGCATAAAGATAGGATAGAACCAATAAGAATATTAGAGGACAGGTTCAAGAGAGTAAAAAGGTGAAAATAGAGATTCCAGAGAAAAGGAAAGGATGGAAAAAAACTGAGAGAAAAGGCACTTAATCAAATAATTAACAAAGTTTTCAGAACTTGAAAAATAAGAGTTTTCAGATTGTAATGAAATATAGTGAATAATGAATGAAAAAGACCCCCATCATGAGATTTCAGAACACTGGAGATATAAAATATTCCAGATAGAAAACAACAGTCACATGGAAATATTTGGGTATTTGAATGGCATCAGACTTCTCAGCAACAATATTGGAGGCTAGAAGAAAATGAAGCAATGCCTTCAAAATCATAAGGGAAAACTAACTTCAACTTAGAATTCTTTTTTTTTTTTTAATGTTTACTTACTTTTGAGAGAGACAGAGACACAGCGTGAGCAGGGGAGGGGGAGAGAGAGAGGGAGACACAGAATCCAAAGCAGGCTCCAGGCTCTGAGCTGTCAGCACAGAGCCCGATGCAGGGCTCGAACTCACAGACCTGAGCCAAAGTTGGGCACTGAACCGACTGAGCCACCCAAGCCCCCAGCCTAGAATTCTTTGTCCAGCCAAACATTAGCCTGCCATGCACACACATGTGAAGCAAATGTGACAAAACATTGAGGACATTGTCTGAGGAAGATGAGTATGCAGATGTTCATTGTGCTATTCTTTAGACTTATCTGTGTGTTTGAAAATTTTCATGATAAAATGGATGAGGAGAGGGCAGAAGGAAGAAGAACACAATTTCACACTTAATTCAAAGTTTCTCACCTTCCCCTGCTCAGCCTGACCTATGGCTCTAGGAAGGGAAAAATGTCTATTCCTTCACTCTTTCCTCCTTCCCCTCCATCTTCTACCCTACCTCCCCTGACCCGGAATCTAGGAATAGGCAGTGGGAAATGGAGAAAGCCTTCCATATCTGGGACTTGCCAGAGAGACCAAGCCTCCTCAGGGGGTGGGAGTATCCTGCTGAGGTCTAAGTGGTACTGGTGCTTGGATACAACTTGTCCAAGCAGGTCAGACGAGTGGATGGGGCAAGCAGCAGGAAGTCATTCACTGGCATGAGCTGATCTGTATGCAGGGGTGGGAGAACTTGCAGAGGAATCAGCCATGAGAAAACAGTGTGGCATCCTTCTTTAGTAGATGCCTTTGTTGTGGTGCCTGGGTGGCTCAGTCAGTTAAGTGACCGACTCTTGTTTTCGACTCAGGTCATGATCTCACGGTCACTGAACCCTGCATGGGGCTCTTCTGCACTAACAGCGCAGAGCCTGCTTGGGATTCCGTCTCCCTCTTTGCCCCTTCCCTTCTCTCTCTCTCTCTCTCTCTCTCTCTCTCTCTCTCTCTCTCTCAAAATAAACTTTAAAAAAGCTAAATTTTAGGGGCACCTGGGTGGCTCAGTCAGTTAAGCATCAGACTCCAGCTCAGGTCACGATCTCACAGTTTGTGAGTTTGAGCCCCACATCAGGTGAGCTCAAGCCCTACTTTGGGTGAGCCTCACTTGTCTCTCTCTCTCTCTCCAACCTTCAAGGGTTTGCACTCTCTTTCTCTCTCTCTCTCTCTGCCCCTTGCTCACTTGTGCCCTCTTAATTAATTTTAGCAGATGTCTTTGCTCAGGCACAGGAAATCACAGAGGAAGGAGGCTTATAGGAGTTATTTCACCACAGACTCTGTGACCCATGGATGTAAGAGTACCCAGGACACAGAGGAAGGCAGTAGGGATGCGTTCTTTCCTCTTCAACACAAACGCAGAATAGCCCTGGTGCCAGTACACCTACACACAGCCCCTCTGGGAGACAGGCCTCTGGTGAAGACATCAGCCTTCTCGGTTGGTCCCTGCAGCAAAGCCAGTGTTGTGCCTAAAGCATCACAGGTAGCTCAAAGCAGCAACAAGGGCGGCACCATGTGAGTACCAGCTGCCAGACTGGTTTATATGTGAGACAGCCTCAGAGAACTCAGCGATAAGCCAGGTGAGATCTGCAGGATGAGACTCCGAGGTCCTGGTCATAAGGGAACAGGGGCCAGGGAAGCTGGAGCGAATTGTTACTACACTTCCTTTACATCCACACAGTTGTGAGGCCCACAGAGTCTTGTTATTTTTCTATGAATAGTCTTTTAGCAAAAACTGCACAAATTGAAATTGTACGATGTGATCATTGTGACAAAAGCATATACCCATGAATGAACATATCCATTACCCCCAAAAGTTTCCTCATACCCCTGTACAACCTCCCCTCCCCATCCCTGCACCCCAACATCAGACAACTACTAGTGCTTTCTGTCCCATAGATGAGTTTGCATTTTCTAGAATTTCATATAAATGAAATCATACAGTGTGTACTCCTTCATGCCGGGTTTCTTTCAGCATAACTATTTTGAGATTCATCCATATTGTTGCATGTATCATTAGTCCATTCCTTTTTATTGCTGAACAGTATTCCATTGTATGAATGTACCATAGTTTGTTTGTTCATTCACTTGTTGATGACATTGAGTTGTTTACTTTTTAGTAATGACACATAAAGTTGCCATGAATATTCCTGTAGGAATATTTGCATAAAAATATGCTTTTATTCCTTGTGGGTAAATAAAAACCTGGCAATGGAAGGGCTAGCCCGTATGGTAGCTATATGTTTAACTTTTTAAGAAACTAACAAAGTGGGGGTGCCTGGGTGGCTCAGTCAGTTGGGAGGTCGACTTTAGCTCAGGTCACGATCTCACGATTTGTGAGTTTGAGTCCTGCATCGAGCTCTGTGCTGCTGACAGCTTGAAGCCTGCTTCAGATTCTGTACCTCCCTCTCTCTCTGCCCCTCCCCCGCTCACACTATTTGTCTGTCTCTCTCAAAAATAAACAAACATTAGAAAAAAATTTTTAAAAAAAGAGGGGCGCCTGGGGGGGCTCAGTCGGTTAAGCGTCTGACTTCGGCTCAGATCATGATCTCACGGTTTGTAAGTTCGAGCCCCATGTCAGGCTCTGTGCTGACAGCTCTGCGCTGACCTAGACCGTGCTTCGGATTCTGTGTCTCGTTCTCTCTCTGCCCCTCTCCCACTTGTGCTCTGTCTCTCAAAAATAAATAAATAAATAAAAATTTTTTTAATAAAAGAAAAGAAACTATCAAACTGTTTCCCAAAGTGTTTGTACCATTTTGCATTCCTACTAGCAGTGTATAAAAGTCCTAGATCTCTTCTATCCTCATCAACACTTGGTATGGTCAGTCTTTCTCATTACAGACACTCTTAGAGGTGTATAAGGAGGCCCAGAGAGTCTAGAGTTACATTGGTATCTTCTTCAGCACCCAGAACAGTGCCAATCATGGAGGAAAAACCTGTTTTTTGATTGATCAGAATTTTACAGTAAATGGAATCAGTTACAAGCTGGTTTGGCCGGGCCTTATCTCTGGAGACAAGCTTGCTGAGGATTTAAAAGAAGAAAAATCTGGTTTACCTCTGCTCCACTAGAGAGCCACTAAGGCCCAATCCATGAGAAGTAGAGGTCAGCCCACCCTGTCCTTTACACCCGAAGTATTTGCAAGTCCACTGTATTTCAGGAGGGCCCGGGGCTCACTGACCCTGCACTATAGAGAGTGACTAGCTCAATGAGGGGTCTAAGAAGAAACAAGCTGGGTGAGGAACAGGTAGAGAAGACTCAGGGGAGCACATAACAGACGTCTCACATTCCTGAGGGGCTCTCCTACAGTACCAGAACATCTTTGCAACTTTGAGGGCATACCTTGGATAAACAGATGGGACTCACAGAGTAGCTCATAGCTTTTGGTCCACCAGAGGAAGAACATCAGCTCTCCAGCTGCAGAGGGGGCTGCTTCACAAAGTTACAAGAGTCCCCTCTCTCAAATCAGCCTCGTCTTTGCAGAAATGCAACCGACGGTACTCTCATACCCTGAGGAAGAGGTGGGACTAGGAAAATAGCTCCTAAATTCTAGAAAGTAGGTCAGGCTCATACTAGGAGTTTTCTAAAGTCTTCATTTAATGAAACTGAAGAGTTGAAACAGAAAATGCTAAATTAGTCTTTAACAGAGATTGCATTAAGGCAACCCAAGTGGACGGCGATAAAGTTCTAGGGCCTGGCTCAATTATAGTGGTGACAGCTGGGTCAGAAGATTTCCCAGAATATTAAGTAATGCTGAGCATGAGGCCAGCTCAGATGGAGAGAGAAAAACTGGAAGGACTTTGTACAGGGGTCTACTACCCAACAGCCACGAAGGTATCCAATAAAAAGAGAAGCTCACTTCCCACCCTTGCCACCTTCAAGAGTCCAGAAGAGAATATTCCTAAGGCCAGAGGAAGCTCTCTTCATAAAAGTTTCACAGAAAATTGGGAAAGACATTTTTTAAATGTTTTCAATGTTTTTTAAATGTTTGCAACATGTTTTAAATGTTTTGCTTATTGTGACAAAAGTAATATATGTTTGTTGTAGACATTTTTTAAAATAAGGAAGATCACAAATAAGAAAATGAAAACATCTGTGATCCCACTACCAAAATATTTCTGTTGTTGACATACTGGTGGATATAGAACCGGTCTTTTTGGTTTTTATAAAATGGAATCATAACACATATACTGCTCAGTAACTGAAATGCAGACCAAAGTGGAAAAAAAAATATTTACTTCATTTGTGTCAATTGGTTTACATTATTATTTTATGAAGAGCTCTTAAAAGCTAACAATAAAAGTTGAACTCCTTTAATTAAAAAGGTAAAAGTCATTAACAGGAAATTAATGAAATGTTTTTTAGAGTGAAAATAGCCAGCACTGATGGAAGGGTGGAGAAGCAGGCACTTTCACACAACGCTGGTAGCAATGTAAAAAGACACAATCTTCCTGGAGGGCGATTTGGCAATAGGGTACCATAAACTTGGGACCCTCAATTCCCCTTTTAGAAATTCATCCTAAGGAAATTTATCCCCAGGATTAGATAAATTTGCTTTTATTTTCTTGTGTTAATTTTATTTCTTTTTTTTTCCCCTATGTTTAAGCCTTTTATTTATTTGGAATTTAATTTGGTATGAAGAAGAAAATGTAATCTTTTAATTTTTTTTATTTTTCCAAATGGTTCACTGGTTCCCAAACACTACTTATTAATCAATCCACACTTTCTGATTTTACATAGCGGAGTTTGGCTTTAAAATGTAATCCACTGCTGGGGCGCCTGGATGGCGCAGTCGGTTAAGCGTCCGACTTCAGCCAGGTCACGATCTCGCGGTCCGTGAGTTCGAGCCCCGCGTCAGGCTCTGGGCTGATGGCTCGGAGCCTGGAGCCTATTTCCGATTCTGTGTCTCCCTCTCTCTCTGCCCCTCCCCCGTTCATGCTCTGTCTCTCTCTGTCCCAAAAATAAATAAAAAACGTTGAAAAAAAAAAATTTAAAAAAAATAAAAAAAAAAAAAATAAAATGTAATCCACTGCCTCTCGGGCTGCATTTGAGGAAATCCTGTTTCTTCCCTCAGACCCATGAGACAGTGAATATGTCACTTCCCCTTTTTTCACTTTGTTTCTACGAATTCCTTCTTTCCAAAGTCTGCAAGGCCACTAGTTCAGTTCTCTAGAAATTTCCAGGGCCCGAACAAAGCAGAACTAACTAATATGGGGAAATCTGGGAAATGTTTACCTATTCAGTTAAGTTTATCCTATATGGTGACTCAAACTATCCACAGACTAAATCATCCTTTTCCTCCCCAAACCATTTCCTCCTCTAGATTTCTCTATTTCTATTGTCTCGATGTCATCCTAGAGTCTTCTTTCTGCTCTCCTGAGCACCCAGGACGTATCACATCAGTTCTTCCTTTCCTGTACGGGCCTCTCAGGTCCATTCCCTCTGTGGCACCCCATAGCTGCTTCCCTCAGCCCAGGCTCTCCTCGGAGTCTGTCACCAGGAGGAGCAGACCAATCTTCCAGATTCACTCATTTCTTGGACTAATCCATTAAGCTCACCACAGTGAGAATCTTTAGCATCACGTCAGTACTCTGCTCAAAACACTCGAGGTGTTCCTTGTTGCTCATAAATGAAAGTCTAGACATCACACACTAGGCGAGGCCCACTGCAATTTGATCCCACCCCACCTACCTCTCCAATCTTTTCCTATTCCAACATAGCGTTCCGTCTCTTAAATATTACACTAAATGTTTCTTTCCTCTTCTATTTCTAGTCTGAACAGGGTTTAAGGATATTTATTCAAGTATTGAACAAAGTGTTATACTGCCTGATCTTAATTTTGTAAATTGTAAATCTCATTGCACCTTAATGCCCACGCATTTGCTTTTCTCAGTGGGTCAGCAGTGCTCCTAAAAGCAAAATTCCCAGGCCCAAAGTAAAGCCATGCTTTTTTCCAAGCTCATCTTTTAAAAGACATAAATATCTGCAAGTTGCGCCACATTAAGTCCTGGAAATTTTGCATCAAAGATTTACCAGATCACTTTCCTCCAAGTCAAGAAGGATCTGGGGGCACAACAGGACACTGGATGATTCAAAATAAAGTGCTGAAACAAGGTCAGAAGAAGCTGGAAGGAAAAAAAAAAAAAAAAAAAAAAAAAAGAAGCTGGAAGGAGCAACGAGGTGAGCCCCAAGTGAGCCAGCCATGTTCCTGGCTGCACTGGCAAGGGTGCACCACACCAACTGCATCTCCACATGGATGGACCAGCGCAGTCAGCTGTCTTGACTCCCAGGACACCACATTCCACATTTCCTCCCGACATGCCTGGCCTCTTCCCGGTCACCCTGACTGCCACTCCTGGGTGCACACATGCTGACTGGTGGGTGTGCTTCACTTCCACACCCAGCCCTGGGCCTCTCACCGACTCCCAAGATGTCCATGCCTCTTCCAAGCTCCAAATTCATGCATGTAGGTCCCATGGGATTTGCCTCATGGGATCCTCACAAGCCACACCATTTTCTCCAATTCTGCCAGCATTTCTCTCAGAAAATTGTGTTTCAGTATTCCTCATTGCTGCTTCCAGGATACATAGAACTTAAATATCCATCTAAGGGGGTGCACTTTTCTTTGAGCCGTCTATATTCCTCATGCCCCACCTCTAACCAATCACCAAGTTGTGATGATTCCACACTTCTCATAATTCCAATGTATCCACTCCCCTCCATCTCCACTGCCACAAGTCCAAAGCCATCCTCATTTCTCACCCAGACAGTTCATTAGCCTTCTCCCCAGATTTGCTCTCTCCTCTTTAGAATCCAGACAGATCTTTTTATTTGTTTTAAGTTATCTATTTATTTATTTTGAGAGAAAGAAAGAGAGGGAGAGCACAAATGGGGGGAGGGAGGGAGGGGGGAGAGAGAGAGAGAGAGAGAGAGAGAGAGAGAGAGAGAGAATTCCAAGCAGGCTCCACACTGTAGTGCATAACCGAATGTGGGGCTCGAACCCACGAACCACAATATCATGACCTGAGCCGAATCCAAGAGTCAGATGTTTAATCGACTGATCCACCCAGCTGCCCCTCCAGACAGATCTTTTAAAAACACAAAACTAGGGGTGCCTGGGTGGCGCAGTCGGTTAAGCGTCCGACTTCAGCCAGGTCACGATCTCGCGGTCCGTGAGTTTGAGCCCCGCGTCAGGCTCTGGGCTGATGGCTCGGAGCCTGGAGCCTGTTTCCGATTCTGTGTCTCCCTCTCTCTCTGCCCCTCCCCCGTTCATGCTCTGTCTCTCTCTGTCCCAAAAATAAATAAAAAACGTTGAAAAAAAAAAAATTAAAAAAAAAATAAAAATAAAAACACAAAACTAAGTTTGCCACTTCCCTGCTTAAAACACTTCAAAACTGCCTTCGGAATAAATCCAATGTCCTTAATCTGTTTACAGGTTGCCTATGACCCAGCTATGCCTACCTCTTGAGCAGTACCTCCTACCATTTTGCCCCTCAGTCTCTAGGCTTCTGCCACACTGGCCCTTTTTAGTTTCTCTAATACCACCAATAAACTACCTTTGGGGCCTATGCACATGCAGCTCTCATTGACTGAGACACAAATCTCTTTCCCTACATCTACCTGCACCTTCATCTGGCTAAATCTTACCCTTCCCATCCATGATGTTGCTTTCTCAGAGAGACTCATTGTGACCTTTCAGACTAGATTAGGTTCTCCTCCCTGCCTCCACCCCCCGCGTATATCTCTACAGCATCCCACACTACCCTTTTCTTAAAAACCACCACAACTATGATTATATGTGCTTCTCCACTAGCAGAGATGTTCTGTGAGGTTCAGAACTGGTTTGTCTCAATCACCACTCAGTTCTTGGCTCCAAGAATGTTTCTGGATCAAGGAGCACCATCTTCTATGAATGACTGCGTGAACTGATAATCCTTAATAATTATTCCAGTCTCATATAACCACTACAGACAAGCTTTCATTCTACTTAGAATTCCTTTAACTATAACCTGATTTTTGGTTAGCCACATTTGAAATTCCCTGCAGCAAATCTGTTTTTCGTTCTATGCCAAGGAGGGGCCTGGACCAGCAGAGTAAAGAAAGGTCTAAATTCCAAAGATAGCAGAGAGGGGATAAATCCCAAAGGGGACACAGTCTAAGCAAAGATATAGAATCAGGAGAATGTTGGACATTTGCGGAGAAAGGAAACTAACACTAAATTAAACACTCTCACAAACACAACCTCATTTAATCCTTCCTAAACCCTATGGAGTAAGAATCATTAGTCCAGCTTTATAGATGAGGCAACCAAAGTTCTAAAAGCTAAGCAACTTGCCCAAGGCCACACAATAGGAGACACTGACATGAAATGCTATGCCTTATGCCTTTACTCATCCTATTTCCTCAGCCTGGAATATCCATTCTCCACTATCTCTTCAAACCTACCTCTTCAAGTCACACCTAAAATGCAATCTCCATGAATTCCTCCCTAATTCTCTGTGTTAGCTTTAGCCACTCGCTTCCCATCTGTCTGTTCTGCCTCTATTATAGGACTTTGCCCTACAGTCATCTGCACAGATCTTCCCCACAAGTTGAAAGCTTATTAAGGGTAAGTGAGGTTCTTTGCCACCTCCCTCCCACGGCTTCTAACACAATGCCTCACAGTGAAGCAGATTCCCAAGCTGGCTTCAGGAAGGTTTCATTCAACTCTGCTCTGTGGGAACTCCTGCTCTCCTCTGCACCCCAGGTCCTGAGTCCAGGCCCTCTCAGTCTGCTCTTCCTCTCCCAGGGGAGCTACAGTGCCTTTGAGCAATGCTGAGGGGGATATGATGACCTACTGGGAACTGCACTAAGATCCCATGGAGGGCAGAGTGCAAAAACAAGAAAGTTGAGATCACGTTTCTTCCTCGGATGTTCTTTTTTTTTTTTCATCAAAATACTCCAAAACTGGTCTAGCCTCTTGACTCTTAAGGGTAATCAAGGCCCCAGATGATCCTTTATCTACATCAAGCCTGAGTCCTCATCAATGGAGTAAAACTGTCATTTCCTTCTAATTTATCAGCAACTGTTATATATTTCTGTATTAGAAATGGAACTTGTTTCTATTTATACTCAGAGTGACAAATCAAATTGGCCAGTGAAGTAATGAAAAAGCATGTACTCATTTGTAACGCAACTATACATGTGACAGAGAAAGACTCTACAAAAGAATAGTAAGGAATGAATCTAGGAAGGTCCTTATGTAACCAAACATAACACTTCAGGAGCACAGAGGTAGCATTGAAAGGGCGGGCCTACGACGGCTGACTCCATCTTGTTCTGTGTCCTTCACCTTGACCACACCTCCTCCCCTTGAGTAACCACCCCCCTCACCTGCCTAACAGGACTCGGACCCTTCCCCAGGAACCTTCCCCAGCCAATCGGCTGAGGCCATAGCCATTACCTCACCAACTGCCCCTAGGCCCCAATAAAACCTTTGTCCTTTTGAAACTCGCTCTCTCCCCGGTATCTCACCGATGCAGTGCAGGTAGGGGATTGAGCTCGAGCAAGCTCGAATAAAGGCTCTTTTGCTTTTGCATCGGACTCGGCTCCCTGGCGGTATTTGGGGATCACGAATTCTGGGCATAACAGCATGAAGCAGACCATGGTCATGTTCGGGGTAGTCATGAAGTATGGAATGAACAGCAACAGCTGGAAAAATCCCAGTAGTCATCCAGTCTAACCTCTTCTTCTCTTTACAGACAAGGAAAGCTCTGAGACATGTAATAATGTCATAGGTCACACAACAAGTGGTTAGGGTCAAAGCCAGATCCAAGTCTCTTGCTTTTCTTGCTTTTCCAACCACCCTGTGTGCCACACTTGCCATTTCCTGCCCTGTGCCACAGTTGCTCTAATTAGGGGCCCATCCTCCCAGCAGCCAGGAATTCATACCAAAAGGAGGGAGAGAACCATGCATATGCTTTGCTATTGATTATTTGTATGCAAATAAGTCAGCTTCACATTATAATGATGTTTATATTGATGCTTATTAAAAAATGCTTCAAAAAACTATAAAGCACCATATAAATGTTAGATGTTTAATGTAATTGTTATGAGATTTCTATCTGGGATGTTAGCTCAACAGTTTATCACTGGCCGTTTTATTTTCACAGCTAACATATCTTTCTATCTGGAAGCAGAATTTGGCCAAAATGAAAGCATCTGATTAGGTTCTTGATTCACCTTATCTGAAAATTCATCTCCCAGAGAGTGGAGAATGTTATAAGAGGACTACCAATCCAGACACATTTCTGTACAAGAAGGAATCAATTCTGTGAAAGAGGAATTTTGAGATAAAGTGCATGTCACCTTGGAGTCTGTAATAGAGAAGGGAAAGATAGTTATTCATAGTAGTAGTCACAATAGGTCAGGTTATACCACAGTAACAAATTCTGATATCTCAGTGACTTCACACAATTAAGGATCTGTTTCTCATTCATGCAAAGTCAAATGCAGGTTGTTCTAGTCTCTTGCATTTGCAACCACACCTCATCCATTTGTAGCCACACCGTCTGGGATATGTGACTTCCAAAATTGCTGCATCAAAGGAAGTTGGAGATGACAGAAGCACTCACTGGCCCTTGATTGCATAAGCCTAGAAGTAAAACACATCACGTAGCACTTCCTGCTCACAGTGCTTTGGCCAAAAAAATCACGTGTCCCTAATCCAACTGCAAGGGAGACTAGGAAATGACGACATATATTTACCAAGTAATCCCACAAATGGATTTTTGGTAAGTAGAGCCTACCACATACATGTTCCCCAGATTTTAGCAAAGCAAGTACTGAAATGCTCAGAGTATCCCATTTGTATAAAAACAAGTGTATATATGCCTTGAAAAAAGAAAGAATGAAAGAAAATACATCAAAATAGTAATAGTGAATACCTCTGCTTATTTAATTATTTATGGGTTTTATTTTCTTTTTATATTCTGTATATTTCCCTAGCAACATTTAATAATCATGTTTTAGAATCCAAAACAAGTAATCCAAGTTTGTTTTTTTTAATTGTGAAACAAGTTCAGACCAGAAACAATTATGACTCCATGAGGAAAAAGACTCAAAAGAAAAGGGAATTTCTTTACAGTGCCCTTCTGATTAGACAATCACAATTAGCCAGCAAGAAGAAAAAAGTGAGACGGGCATGGACTTGACACAGGAAGCACTCTGATGAACTCTGATTTTAAAGTGCACCTGTGAAGGGGCACCTGGGTGGCTCAGTCGGTTAAGCGGCCGACTTCGGCTCAGGTCATGATCTCGCGGTCCGTGAGTTCGAGCCCCGTGTCGGGCTCTGTGCTGACAGCTCAGAGCCTGGAGCCTGTTTCGGAGTCTGTGTCTCCCTCTCTCTGACCCTCCCCCGTTCATGCTCTGTCTCTCCCCGTCTCAAAAATAAAACGTTAAAAAATAATAATAACTAAATAAAGTGCATCTGTGAAAGACCAAAAGAAGGGCACTTTGGGCACAGTGCCAACGGAGAAGGCAAAGAGGGGGCACAGCCCTATGGGCCACCATCCCAAGAGAAAAGAGAAAGGGACTTTAGAAACAACAACAACAACAACAAAGCACATAAATTAGGGAACAAAACAGCTAAGGCAAAGAGAGTCAATCACAGCCTAATGGGGATTTGGCAGCTCAACATGAAGCTGTCCCTTCCCGCTACAGGTTTGTGCCAACTTGAATTCCTCTATTACAGCCACAACCATCCTCTGCTCCCTGAGTTGCCAGAGCACTTGTCCAAAGTTTACCCAAAGTTGAATGGGTAAAGACCTTAGTGAGCTCTACCCAGGACCCTGATTGTCTAGCTCTTACCACCCTTCCCATCCTCATCTTGCCACTTCCACTGCCCCTGCCTCTCTGAGCTCCAGCCTCAAAGCTCTACTTTCACTTATTTGACCCCACAACCTTTGCTCAGCCTAGAATTTTCCCTCCTCCCTCCCCACTGAACTGCCCACTCCCAGTCTAAGACTAGCTTCTTTGTTCATGGCCTTACTAAACTTATCTCAGCTTATCTGCTTATTTAGGGGATTATTGCTGAATGCTTTCACTGGTTGTGTTCACTTGAATGAGGTTTCATTCTTTTTAGCTCCTTTTTTTACTTTTAGGTGAGAAGTCATGGGAGACCTTGTTTCTTCAGCTTTCCCCTCTTTACTGAGAAGCCAGTGTCACTAGGTAGTCTGGCATTTTGAACTAGAAATTACGAAATGGAGTTTTCATCTTCATTCCCACACTCACACAAACTCTCCATGTGACCTTGCAGCCCTGACACTTCCTCTCTCTCAGCCTGTTTCCACTTCTATAACGTAAGAGTTTAACCTAGATAGTGTCTCCGGTGCATCCCTCAATATATCTTTCTAGGTCCTTCAATAGACTAACAAGACAAGGCAGAAAAACTTAGAAATTAAAAAGCGCAAAGAAAAGGAAGATGTCACACTAAAAAAAAAGAGACAGCCCATAGTTGCTTGAGTCAAGGCTCTGAATCTCATTTCTGCAATTTGGTAACCTCGAAATCTTACACAGATTGGTTGGTTAATCTCCCTGGACTTTGACTTCCTCTTCTGTAAAATGTGATAAGAATACCTACCTCACAGGTTTGATGAGAGGATTAAATGAGATACTGTATTATAATACCAGAAGGCTATGTTATATGTTAGGTCCTTTCCTCCTGCTTACTGTCATGGAATTTAAAAGCAGGTTATAATTAAATAGGCCATGAGTTAAGACAAAAGGCTCAATTGCTTCTGTACATAATGGTTTATGCATACTTTATTCCTCTGAAGAGGCTTTCTACAACCTAAAAACAAATCACTGCATCCCCTGAAAATTCACAGGGAAGAGTCATGCTTATTTTTTCATTCAAGCAATTCTGTCAGATGCAACTACCTGCAATGATTTTAAAGTTGGTCCCAAAGATGTTTATAGATGTTTCTTATCTTCATGGTACAATGGCAAGAACATGGCTAAAGTCCATATCCAGACTCCACCACTGACCATGTGCTCAACTATGTCGATCACTTTCACCGTTTTCCTATATGTCACAGAACCAAATACGTCTCATTGGAGGAGAAGGGGAGAGGGCCAGGAGATATTCCAAACCATTTCTTTTTTCATCTTTTTTTTCTTTGAAACGAAAAAATCTTAGAATCAATAAATTACAGGGTGTTTGAGGCTGGAAAGACCTTTAAAGATGATCTTTTTCAGCCCCATTGCTTGGTGTTTGGTGGAAGTAAGAGGGATGAGCACCTAAATGCCGTGGAAAGAGAAGACTGGACTTGGAACAGAAAAGTGAGTTAGAGTGCTGGCTCTGCCTGTTTTGTGACTGTAGGTTGGCCACTCAACCTTTTCAGGGCCCTCAACTGTGAAAAGGGACAGTAATCACTACATCTGTGGGTAAAGTGTGGGGCCAATGAGACAACGCAAGTGAGAGCTCTTTGTGAAGTATAAAACAGTTTTCAAATGAAAAGCACCACCATGACTCTTTGGACTCACAGACTCCAGGCTTCTAAAGCGTATCCACTCACCTGCCAAAAGATATCATCTCATCTTGCATACTTAATTTTGTGAATCCTGGAAGAAAAATGCTGATCTAACAAAGACTCTGGCACAGAATAAGTACAGAATAAATTTCTTTTTTCTGAATGATGTAAGTGAAAATGACTAAAGAAGAGTTTTTGAAGCCTCCTCAGGGTCAAGAGATGGGTACTTAAAGCCCCAAGGTCCCCGTCACAGGACAGCCCCCCTAAACTCCCAGGCTCCCATAGAGCTCTACCTAGCAGGTTTCTCTCCCTAGGAGGATGATCTGGTGGTCAGACTTACTTACAAGTCAGTCTTGGTACACGCAAACAGAAAAGTAAGTTCCCCCCAAAAAGTGAAGACTTCTTACTCTCTAAACCTCACCCACTTTGTTCTTCCTTTAAAAGCCAGTTTCCGGGGCGCCTGGGTGGCTCGGTCGGTCACGCGTCCGACTTCGGCTCAGGTCATGATCTCGTGGTCCATGAGTTTGAGCCCCGCGTCGGGCTCTGTGCGGACAATTCAGAGCCTGGAGCCTGTTTCAGATTCTGTGTCTCCCTCTCTCTCTGCCCCTCCCCTGTTCATGCTCTGTCTCTCTCTGTCTCAAAAATAAATAAACGTTAAAAGAAAAAAAAATTTTTTTTAATAAATAAATAAAAGCCAGTTTCCAAAAAAGGTCATAGGAAGGAAAAAGTTAAGTGAAACCTCAATCTGAATTGGCTGTCTAGAAACTGGGCCATTCTCATTGTCTACAACAGAGGAGGGGCATAGGACAGGATGGGCGTTACCACTAATGGTAGAACCAAGGATGTTTTCCTGGATTACCAAACAAGTGCTATACGTTACTCCCAGGAACTAAATATCTGCAGGGTTTCAAGTGAGGTCTTCACCTGAAAATGTCCTCCCTGTTGAAGTTTTCAAGCCAATATTTTCATAAGAACTATATTTCCTTCAGTGAACGAAAGCGTTACAATGATGACTATACAGCTTCCCAAATGACAGAGCCATCATTAACATTGTTACTATTTTTGTTTAGTTGCATCTCCATAGCAGTCCACACTCACAGTGTGCTTTGCAATTGTTTCTTAGTAATAGTCCTCACAAGATCTCCAGGAGGCAGAGGGAATAACCAGGACTGTGTTGCCTGAAGGAGAACCACAGATGTAGAGAATTGGCTACCATCACCATTCAAAGAAGGATCCATCCTGAGACACCCAAGATCTGCCCCAGTCTGGTCCTAAATTTACATTGCCTACATCCAGGACACATCAGTTCTGTGGCTCTTGTTTATATCTATTGTGACACCGGGTCTATGACCAAGAGGATCTGGACAGGCAATAGAATCAGAATCAGAGATTTTGCACTTAGGATAGACCTTAATGATCATGTAAACCAACTCCATTACTTACCATGAAACGAGACCAGAGAAAACATTTTATCCAACTCACACAAGCCACTTTCCTCCCAGTTCTGAGCTGTTTTGCCTTTTCATGCCACGTTACTTGGCAGTGCCTCGTCTTTCTCTCTTTACCTTTTGCTCCCCTTCTCTACCCTCTTTTTCCATCCATTTTCTTTATTTAAAACTTACATGGCTTGGGGCGCCTGGGTGGCTCAGTCTGTTGAGCGTCCGACTTCAGCTCAGGTCATGATCTTGTGGTCTGTGGGTTCGAGCCCAGCGTCGGCCTTTGTGCTGACAGCTCAGAGCCTGGAGCCTGCTTCGGATTCTGTGTCTTCCTCTCTCTCTGACCCTCCCCTGTTCGTGCTCTGTCTCTCTCTGTCTCAAAAATAAATAAACGTTTAAAAAACAAAACAAAACAAAATAAAACAAAACTTACATGGCTTAAGCTCCAACCAGGATACCTTCAACATTTATCTGCCAAGAATGTGGTGTTCTATCACCTGAACCGGGCCAGTCTCAGGATACCCGAAAAGTCTTTGATAATAACAGCCAGGCAACACTGATGTAGTGTCGTAGCTGAGTCCCCTCCCCTTCCCTCAACCTCCATTCTCAAATCCAGCCACCAGCTTTTGGCCGGGGCCTTGCCCATATTTCCTGAGTCACACTCCTTAGGTTAATTCTAGAAAAGATCAAACTTCTCTTTGGGCCCTGATGGAGGGGCACTTTGCCATAACATGGCCAGTGCAGAGAGTTCTCTCCTAAAGCTGTCACTTTGGTAGGAAATGGGTTAACGGTATTCAGAGGAGTAAGAAGATTAAGACTTCTGTGGGTATCATTTTTCTCTCCCCTACCCTGCCCCAACCAGGAGGCTGTCTCCTGACACTGAGAATGATTTATGCCTATTCAACCAAACCTCCCTCTCCAGAAGAGACAGATCATCTTCTCTCAGAGCCAACCCTCATCTGCCAGAGGCTGCCAAGCATTCCATCAATTCATACTCAGCCCTGAGGTACAAAAAAACAAATTTAGCTAAAACACAAGCCACAGCTCCCAAGCTCCTTTCCAACTCCAGCCATCTAGAAGTCTGATTTTAGGAGTTCTCCCCTCCTCCCCACCGTACGTTTTTACATTTCCTGCCCTTCTTCCCTTTTTCTAAGACCGCATGCTTACAACTGTTCAGAACAAAGCAATAAATAAATGAAACTTATTAGTTTCATTGAATTAGTTCAATAAATGAAACTTCTCTAACTTAAACCAAGTTAGAAACTCCCGGAATCTCTACAAGCAACACTACTACCAAGTACGCAGTGTGTCAGTATTTTGGCCAGTTTCCCGTTAAAGGAACATAAAAAACATACAAAACAATTCTTCCCTGTAAATTCCCGGGTGACGCACACAGACCACGCCTACTTCAAGAAGACAAAAGGCCAAGAAGCCTGACAAGGGCCAAGTCTCCAGGCAGAGAGGGAGTCATTTCATTGGCGCTTGAATCAGCAAAGGTATTGTCCTTATCACATCTTTGACTTTTAAAATATATTTTGCTTTTCTTCTTGGCTGTTGTCTCTCAAACCGCCTTCTCTGAAGATTAAGCCTCTTCCTTCCTTTCTTCCTTGGTTTGGTGTGTGAGTTAGAATCACAGTCAGATTTCAGAGAAGAATTCTTCCTGTTGATGGGGAACTGAGGGAATTGGCTTCATATGAGGGCACTGGTGAGAACAGCTGAGCCTTCCTTTGGAGGGAATCCGGACTACCAAACTATTAGGAGAAAACTGGAAATTTCCAACTCTCTCTCTTGCATCTATGCAAGGCAAATACCTCATTCTTGTGGGGGTTTTTTCTTTAATTTATCCAAGTTTTCATTGAATGCCTACTGTGTACAGTGTATTGGGTTGGGCACATAAAACTACCAAGTTTCTAAAAGAAGTTAATAATCCAGTAGAGGAGGCAGATACGTTTGCAAATAACTCAAGGGAGTGAAAAGAAGAATGGGGAAAATGCTGACTGTGGGCTAAGTCATTCATTAGGTTTCTCAAGAAGCACAAAGCACAGGTGGCTCCCTTTTCTGGCATTTGGTTCAGTGGCTGCTAGGCTGACAGCCACTGGTATTCTCTGTTGCAGAAGTCAAGATGGCCAAAGTTCCTGACCTCTTTGAAGACCTGAAGAACTGTTACAGGTAGGAAATCAATTCTATCTCTTATGATTTAATGAAGGGATCCAGGTACATGAGAATCCACCTCAGAGTTAACAGTAAGTAGCATGGAGCCCGACTGGCAAAAGTATAGAGATGTGTCCTACTGCTGAAGTCAGGGCAGGTTCAGTGAAGATCCAGAAACAGTAGGTACCCCACATGTTAAACTAAGATGGCACTAACAGGGAGGCCACCTTTTCAGAAAAACTATTTTTACAGTCTGCTGTGTCTTAGTGAATTTCAACATCTACTTAGACACAGCCTCAGTCAAGTTCACATGCTCTGATACAGTATTGGGTTTTCATGGACTGCCAGAGAGAAAAACAATTCTCAGGAAAACTTCTGGATCTCAATCTGGAACAGGCAATGGCTAAACAGCAATTTTAGCATGTGAATGCACATACACAGTCTAACCTCATTCAGACATAAGAGTAGGGTAAGTGAATAAAATTTAAAGAATACTTTAAACAAACATGGTATTCCCATTACCTGTTAATATACACTAACACAAACTAGGCTATCAAAATGTTGTTATACTAGTTCCCAAGTATAAACTATTAAATTTATTTTAGTGAACACATGAAAGCAATGTGTAACACATGACCTATTTGGCTAAAATTAAAATAAGGTGCCTCGAAAGCATTTCTTTTTTGAGGAGGTTAACATTTTTCCCTGAAATTCAACTAGAACTCTTCAATTTGTTAGCCAAGGCCCATTTTTATAGACAAAGTTCAAGGCCTGTCCCGATGATTACTAATTCCAAATTAGTGAGTCACAAATTACTGTATACATGTACGTAAATGTATAGAAGTCCTTAATTTTCTTAGATGACAGTAATGACCAGGTGTCTGTTACCCAAAGCTAATGTGGTCATTAAAATACATTGCCTGGTGACTGCAGTGATGTAAAACACAGAATTACATTCTCATTATCTTGTTTGGCAGTGAAAATGAAGAATACAATTCTGAAGTTGACCATCTCACTCTGAATCAGGTAAGAAAATGATGTAATTCTTATGGGATTGCTATTCTTTTTTTTTAAGTTTATTTATTTTTGTTTTGTGTGTGTGTGTGAGAGAGACAGAGAGAGAGAGAGCAGGGGAGGAGCAGAGAGAGAGAGAAACCATCCCAGAAAATAAAAATAGATCATACTAAGAGTTAACCACTGCCACCACTATGGTATGTTCCTTAAAGTCTCTTCTAGGTACATACACACATAAGAACAATTATTAGGATTATATCATATATAATTTTATATTCAGCTTTTTTCACTAGCAATACATCAAGGGCATTCCAGAGTACCGTGAACTATGAGATCACGACCTGAGTAAAAACCAAGAGCTGGAGGCTTAACCAGCTGAGCCACCCAGATGGCTCACAGGATTGCCATTCTTGTGCAGTATTTTTTCTACCAGAACAAAACAGCAATAACTTGAATCCTCGATGTTTTGGTTTCACCCTTACTAGAGGTTCAGAGACCTGCAACTCTCCCTCCTAAGTGAGATCAACTGCCTCTCTACACTGACAATTGATGGCACTGTCCATTCTCAACAGACTTTCCTAGGGAAAGGTGGGAGGGAGGTAGAAAAAGAGGAGAGTTTGGGGAGGGAGGGAAGAAGAGAGGGAAGCGGGGAGAAGACTGATGAAATAGAGACCCTTCCACCAAGTCTATTGAATACAACTTCTACTGAAAGGGATCTCATCCTATGACCATATGCAGCCCCTCAGTTTCCATGTTCCTTCCTCATAGAAATCCTTCTATGATGCAAGCTATGACCCACTTCATGAGGACTGTACAGATAAATTTATGTCTCCGAGTACTTCTGAAACCTCCAAGACATCCCAGCTTACCCTCAAGGAGAGTGTAGTGATGGTGGTAGCCAATGGGAAGATTCTGAAGAAGAGGCGGTTGAGTTTAAATCAATTCCTCACTGCTGATGACCTGGAAGCCATTGCAAACGAAGTAGAAGAAGGTAAGAAGTCAAGTGCAAATAATATCTTTGTTTTCCATTTTTAAGAACCTGGAGACAACAGAGCACAGGAGAAAATAAAACCTAGAATCAGTAACAAGAGGGCAACCAGGCATTAGTCTGGTAACTACAAGGAAGGAGAAGATACTTTCATCCTTCTCCAGTAGGGAGGGAGCAGCAGTGGTCTGAGTCTATAGAATACTTCCTCATGGGCTTATAGATAAAGGTCATGTAGCTTTTATCCTTATGGCAGAAAGCTGTCATATACTGTTAGTAGGTGACTATTTACAAGCTACATTCCTCCAGATAATAACTCTGCCCCCATTGGGCAAGTCACTTAACCTTTCTGTGCTTCAGTTTCCTCTACTGTAAAATGGAGATGATCAGAGTCCCTACTTGTTAAAATTAAATGAGTCAATACTTGCAAGCTGCTGGACTAGAATAATGCCTGGCATGGAAATACCCACTAAATGTTAGGTATTGCCATTACCCCTACTCCTATTCCTCCTACTTACTACTACCTTTGTTAATACTACCAATACTGCTAATTGATTAATGGCTGCATTATCTCTACACTTTATGACAATCTTACATTCTCGTTTGACAGATGAGGAAACTAAGCTCAGTTAGGTAAGTCACACAGTGTGTAAGCGGGAGAGCTTTAAACCAAATTCAGTTCTGATTATAACACTTAGGACTATTCTCCCACGCGTCTACTATACAAACCTCTACATGAAACATAAGCCCAATATTTTTCAGATAATAGCTTTTTAAGATAACAGGTAAACCCTAATACACATTCAGCCATAAAACTGGAAGATACAAGAAAATGTAAAACAGAAAATAAAAATAGTTCATGCTAAGAGTTTACCACTGCCACCACTATGGTATGTTCCTTAAAGTCTCTCCAAGGTACATACACACATATGAACAATTATTAGGATTATATCATATACAATTTTATATTCAGCTTTTTTCACTTAGCAATATATCAAGGGCATTCTAGAGTACCAATTTTTCAACATTATAAGTAATATAACAATGAACATCCATATCAATAAATCGTCATTTTTTTTTTACTTTTTTTAAAAAAGTTTACTTATTTATTTGGAGAGAGAGAGCAGGGGAGGGGCAGAGAGAGGGAGAAAGAGAGAATCCCAAGCGGGCTCTGTGCTGTCAGCACAGAACCCGACATGGGGCTCAAACTCATGAACCATGAAATAATAACCTGAGCCGAAACAGTTGGATGCTTAACTGACTAAGCCACCCAGAAGCCCCAGTAAATCTTTGTTTTTATCACTATTTATTTCCTTGGAATAGATTACTAGATGTAAACTTACTCAGAGCCATGAGGATTTGTGAAGCTACTGATATATCCACTATTCAGAAAGGGGGGTAGACATTTAGACCTGCATGTCCAGTGACATAGAATTCTTAACATATTCATTTTTTCTCAGAGTATATTCATTTGAAAAATATAGATGGTGAATGTTAGCAGTCTTCCTGGTTTCTTAGAAACCTCCAAACAACCAAAATGAAAATACTTCACAAATGATCTCTTTTTAAAAAAAACACTGCCTGAGGAGTTGAAGTTTAAAAAGAAATAAGTAATCACAAAGATAATCCTAGAACCAACTCCGCTGACTGGGTGGCTTCACTTCTCTCTGTTTCTTCATCTGGATTGGAATATTCTTAATGTCTCTTCCATAGCTACTTTTGATGCTTGTATTAGAGTAGAAATATCATCTGTGTTTGTACAAAGACATCAATCTGAGCTTGTGATAATGGTTTTAGAAATCATGAAGCCCAGATCAGTAGCACCCAACTTCTATAGCAGTGAAAAATACAACTATCAGAAGATCATCAAATCCCAATTCATCCTGAATGACAACCTCAGTCAAAGTGTAATTCGAAAAGCAGGGGGAAAATACCTCGCAGCCGCTGCATTACAGAATCTGGATGATGCAGGTAAGTGGGCACTGAGTAGTAAGCTTTCTGATGTAGTATCTCTTAGATAGTCTTCTCCTCAGTTTTAAAGATAAGGAAACTGACTCCCAGAAATATGAAATGACTTACCCAAAGTTACCCAGAAGCCAATGAGGGGCAATCACTCTCCATTAGAAAGCCTGCTGATCAAACTGAGAAATAAGCACCAACTAAAAAGAGTCATCATCTCTGATAACATAACTGTGAAGCGAAACATCCAATAAGCTGAGAATATTTTGGGGAGGATGAAACTTAGTGTCCAAGAAACTTAGCCACACAAATCCAATTTCCATGTTGTACATATTTTAGCTTCAGGACATGTCATCGGCATACAAAATTATTTTCAGAGCTCCACACGGGCTACTTGGCAATAAACAAACGGGGCTCCTTCTAATTGGACATACTTCAGAAAACATACTTTCCACTCAGACATTTACAAATTATTTTGTGTTCTATTTTCCTACTTAATATTATCTCATGTAATCTTCCCACATATTGAAATAGTATATATATTTGCCATTTTAATGGCACTGGAATATTCAATCATGTTGCTATGCTGGTCCCTTAGGTTTGCTCCAAGTAATTCTATTGCAAAGATTATTGTATATATAATTTTTCCCTAGGAGGTTATTTCTTTGGAGCATATCCCAAAAAAGGAACTCTTAGGTTCCTAGGGGTGAATAATTATCCAACTCTTATTAAGCACTGTTCTCTGAGGAAAACAACTACTTTTCACTAGCACTAGTAACATGATCGTATCAGCTTCCTCAAACCCCTCCACTTTAGGTTATAATGAACTCATGGGCTCACAAGTTGAAGGGTCTTGTCCCTCTAATGTAATTACAAGAGATTCAACAAATAGCCCCCAAGCATTCATTCAACATAGAAAATTCTGAAGACATCAACCAAGTATTTACCTGTCCAGTAAAAGCGGCAGACATTGTGAAGGATACAAAGATCTATGGAATTTCATTCTGGTGTTTACATCAGAGTTGGGGACCTAACTACACACACACACACACACACACACACACACACACACACACATACACACACACACAATTTACATAACATGGGATTTTATTCAAGTACAATGGATTTACTTTCTTTTTTGGCTTTTTTCTTTGCCAGTGAAATTTGACATGGGGGCTTATACATCAAAAGAAGATTCTAAACTTCCTGTGACTCTCAGAATCTCAAAAACTCGACTGTTTGTGAGTGCTCAAAATGAAGATGAGCCTGTATTGCTAAAGGTCAGTCGTCCTCAGTCTCCAATTGACCTCCATTTACATCCCATATGTTTGTGACTGATTCCAATAGACAGACACCCCTAGCACGGTGGCACAGTCCTCTTCTCTTCCTACCACAGTTTCCACCTGTCCACCTGCCCCTACCTGCTACTTCTCACCTATCCCCAGAGGCGCTTCTACGCAGGCCTTATGAGAAGGTAAAAATGGCAAGAGTGAATAAAAGGGAAATTACCTTCTTCCTTCTTTTTCCTTACCCTACCTGATCCTAGTCACTTCCCATCCCAGGGCATCCATTTATTCTATCCATCTTGAACTCTACCATCTGAGCTATATGATGGTAGGCCTTAGGACAATGGGGCCTGCTTCTAAGAAACTCAAAAAAGCCAACTAGGAGCAGACAGTATGAATCACCTGCCATTGGGCACAAGCAAAAATCTGGGAGCCAAGACTGAAACTCTGGCCTTTGACTCTATTGCCTCTCTCTCTTCATGGGTGCCAGCATTATCCCTCATCCCAGCCCCATCTCCACTACCACCTTTCCCTCAAGCATACAGACACACACACACCCACGATAGCCTTTAGATGTTTTCTCCACTGATAAGAGGTGACTCTTATTTAGTAAATGTATAATGCAAACCCCCAACTCCAACCAGGATTTTTGTGGGTGCATGTATTTCTCCACATGGGTTAAGTGAGGTAAAAATGATATCTACAGACGAGGGCAGTATCTTCCTTCATGAATTCATTCAACAGGCATCATTTATTGAGAGCCTTCTATTTTTCAAACATAGTGCCAACAGCTACGTAGACCGTGGTGAGCCAAAATCCCTAGCCTTATAGAAGTTGGTCTTCTGGGGGACACAGACAGTAGACAAGCCAAAAAAAACAGCAAAAAGTAAAAGATGCTGTAAAGCAAATGAAAAGGGTGTTGAGATAGAGAAAAATGGGAGAGTACTCTTTACATAGGGAGGCAAGAGCAGAGCTCCCTGTGAGATCTGATAGGAGCATGCCTTGCAAGGGGGCAGGTAAACATGGGCATTCTAAACAGAGGGATCTGAGTGCATCTGGGCTCTATACCTTCAAGAGTTTAAAGGCCACCTTCAGAGACCAGAAGGAACATTGTAGAACTGAGGCACTGTGAGAAGGAGGAAAGATAAGCGGAGGCTAGTGTTTGTGGAGCCTTGCATTTGGGTTTCATTTGAGGTACAATGAAAAGTCATTAAAAGGTTTCAAATAGGGAAGTGTCCCGACCTCACTTATATTTTCTAAACTAGAGAATAGATCACCAAGAAGGCAATGAAGAAAGCACAAAGCTCAAATAGGAGGTAATAATAACAATCATGGAACTGGGGGTGGTGAGGCAGATAAAAAGAAGTAGACAGAAACGGTTATGTTTCAGAGATAGAAGCAACAGGAGGTAGGAGAGAAAATACATTTACTTAGATGGGGAAAAAGTAGGAGAGGAATGGGTTTGGGAAATAAATTCCTTGTTGGCATTGAAAACCCCAAGGAAACCTCAAAAGGATAATCGGTTGCTTTATTTTTTTTTTAATGTTTTATTTATTTTTGAGACAGAGAGAGACAAAGCATGAATGGGGGAGGGGCAGATAGAGAGGGAGACACAGAACCGGAAGCAGGCTCCAGCCTCCGAGCCATCAGCCCAGAACCCGACGCGGGCTCGAACTCAAGGTCGGTGAGATCTTGACCTGAGCTGAAGTCGGACGCTTAACTGACTGAGCCACCCAGGTGCCCCAATATAATCGGTTGCTTTAGATTAAAAAGAGCACAGAAGAAGCATATCAAGTTGAAATTTGAATTTTACTTTTCCATGAAAGTATTATTAGATTCTATTCATACTCGCAAGAATAGTACAGTCTAAAGAGATCGCAGTTGTCATGGAGTTAGTTGCTGTTACACTTGGAAATGTGTGTGTGTGTGTGTGTGTGTGTGTTTTGGGTTTTTTAAACTTTTAATTGTTAGCTTAAATATGGAGATAAACATCTCTAATAATAAATTATTTTCCCAAAGATATGATCAGCACACTTAGAGGTCAAAATGTTTAGAGGTCTCAGAATTGCTAGTGCTCAGATTTTATGCAAAATGCCTTATGCTTATGTTGAAGGCAGGACAAGAACAATGTTCTACCCTACCTTCCAGGAAACAGTAAGACACGACTGTCATTGGCAATCCTCATGAATAATTTGGATTTCTCTCCAGTTACTTAAGGAAGTTAGCTATTAAGTGTGTATATGGTGTAGACTGGCCATACATCTAACAGGCATGTAATAGATGCTTGCTGAATGAACAAATGAGTGAAGAACCTATATCATCACATTACAGAGTCACAGTCCTAAAGTGCTATATTTCTTACAAAGGCCAAATGTCAAGGGATTGCACTTCAGTTCTTTGTCTAGAATCTTGTTTTCTAACATATCTCTGTTCTCCTAATTACAGGAGATGCCTGAGACACCCAAAACCATCAGAGATGAGACCAACCTTCTCTTCTTCTGGGAACGTCATGGCAGTAAGAACTACTTCAAATCAGTTGCCCATCCAAAGTTGTTCATTGCCACACGGGAAGAAAAACTGGTGCACATGGCAAGAGGGCTACCCTCTGTCACTGACTTTCAGATACTGGAAACCCAGTCTTGACTCTGGAGTCTACTTACTTGTGAAGTGTTTATAGTCCATATGTACTATGTACATGGAGGAGTCAAATCTTTTACTCTTAGTCACTTGATGAGCATGTGCTGAGCCTTTGTAATTCTAAATGAATGTTTACTCTCTTTGTAAGAGAGTGAGCAAGCTCTAATGGAACCAACATCAACATATAATGTTGTTTGTTATTTAAAGAATACCCTATACTTGAAATACAAATCAAAACCACCATGAGATACCACCTAACACCTGTCAGAATGGCTAACATGAACAACTCAGGCAACAACAGATGTTGGCGAGGATGCGGGGAAACAGGATCTCTTTTGCATTGTTGGTGGGAATGCAATCTGCTGCAGCCACTCTGGAAACAGTATGGAGGGTCCTCAAAAAACTAAAAATAGAACTACCCTACGACCCAGCAACTGCACTACTAGGCATTTATCCAAGGGATACAGGTGTGCTGTTTCAAAGGGACACATGCATCCCCATGTTTATAGCAGCACTATCGACAATAGCCAACGTATGGAAAGAGCCCAAATGTCCATCGATGGATGAATGGATAAAGAAAATGTGGTGTATATATATACAATGGAGTATTATTTGGCAATCAAAAAAAATGAAACCTTGCCATTTGCAACTACGTGGATGGAACTGGAGGGTATTATGCTAAGTGAAATTAGTCAGTCAGAGAAGGACAAACATTTTTGCCTTCACTCATATGAGGACTTTAAGAGACAAAACAGATGAACATAAGGGAAGGGAAACAAAAAGAATATAAAAACAGGGAGGGGGACAAAACAGAAGAGACTCATAAATATGGAGAACAAACAGAGGGTTACTGGAGGGGTTGTGGGAAGGGGGATGGGCTAAATGGGTAAGGGGCACTAAGGAATCTACTCCTGAAATCATTGTTGCACTATATGCTAACTAATTTGGATGTAAATTAAAAAAAAAAAAAAAAAAAAAGAACACCCTATACTTTGCAAACCACCAATCAATTTAATTATTCTTCTTCATAACAATCTTGGGAGAACTAGGGCTACTTGATATGGCTACCAAAAAGACTCTACCCATATTACATATGGGTTAAGTAAGTGAGGCATAAGAAATACCCACACAGCAGTTGGAATGAGAAGCCATTTGCCCAGGATTTCATTCCAACTGCTTGCCTTTAAATTGCTGATGGACCCTTAATCAAATACTATAAGTTTCTGGGACTTAGTTTGGTTATCTTCAAAATGGAGGGGGTGATACTTATACCTTTCCTGCCTCAACAGTATTTTATGCCAATCAATGAGATCAGTTTAGTAAAATGCTTTTTGAATGAAAATTTTGAGCCTCAAGAAGTCAAGTGTAAAGTATTTATTATTTATGTACATATATATTTATGAATATATTTTTAAGATAATTATAACATGTTATTTTATTTATGGCAATTATTTGTATTCTTGGAGTATGACTGATCATCCTTAACAACAGTAAAGAATGTTTTTCAGGCTAAATAGTTTTATTTATTCACACTAAGGCACTTTGGTCTAAGTCTTGCTTTTTGTAGTACCTGGAAGCTCTATAATTATGATAATAAATTTATATTAATATCTTGTGCTGATCATTGACAATCTTTCAATCCTCTACTTTTAAACTTGCTTAGCATGCTTGTGTCATTCAATTTCACCTGCTATCAAGTCCTACTAGCTAAAGAGGGATAAACTTAACTTTGGTGACCACGAGACAACTGTTAATCTAAACTTTCTTTTCCGGAATGTAAGCAATGTTCCTTCAACAAGGTTCTACAAGTTGTGATCAAACTATAGTGTTAAATTTCTATCAAAAATAAGGACTGATCCATTATTATAAATCATAATTGAATAAAACTTACAAAAACATAAGTCTGACACAATTATTTACTGTCTTAATCATTATTTTAATGCATGGTAATTAGGAACAAATGATAAAACTTCACATAAATAACCCTAATTAGTGTTACTTTATAAAACCAAACCAAGTTTTATGGTTTTTCTCTCCCCTTTGTTAGCTTGCCACTATGCACAAATGGTACTTAGAATGATAATATTCCCAGGGCGCATGGGTGGCTCAGACTAACACAGCCTGTAAGTGGGATCTTGTCCTTCCTATTTTAGATATCATGGTTTTGTTAGAAATTGACATTAGCTGTTGGAAAGCAAGTGACATTGTTGATTCAGTGTTTGTAGGCAATTCATACCTATAGGTCCTCAACCTAAATTCAAAACTTTAAATGTATCCCTGTTAAAATTATTCTTGTTAATTTAGCTTGTTCTTTCTAGATTGTTCCAGATTCTAATTTTTTTAATATACTGGCTCTTCCTCTTAGCTTTGTGACATTTGTAACAGACATTTGTGACATTTGGTGAGATTTTTGTTTATAGTATATTGCGGAGTATAAAGAATAGGTTATGAACATTTTCACAGTGTGATCCTATTTTCACTTAAAATACCTACAATCTGTATTTAAATAATTATGGAAAGGTATACATCAATTTATATACACCGCATTATATAAAATGTTTCCTTTATCCATTGATGGACATTTCGGTTGTTTCCATATCCTGGCTATTGTAAATAATGCTGCAATAAATATGAAAGTGCAGATTATCTCTTTGATATCTTGTTTCATTTCCTTTAGCTTTTTACCTAGAAATGGAAATCCTGGATCACATGGTAGTTTTATTTTTAGTTTTTTGAGGAACCTCTATACGGGTTTCTATAGCAGCTGAAGCAATTTATATTCCCAACAGCATGGCACAAGAGTTCCCTTTTCTCCATATCCTTGCCAACCTCTTGCTTTCTCTTGTCTTTTTTTTTTAATGTTTATTTTTCACTATCTGAGAGGGGAGGACGCAAGCAGGAGGGGGGCAGAGGGAGAGGGAGGGGTAGAGAGAGAGGGAGAGAGAGAATCCCAAGCAGGCTGAGTGCTGTCAGCACAGAGCTTGATCTTACAGAACTGTGAGACCATGACCTGAGCCAAAATCAACAGATGCCTAACGAACGAGCCACCCAGATGCCCCTCTCTTGTCTTTTTGATGACAGCCATGCTAACAGCTGTGAGGTTGATGTCTCTTTGTGGTTTTGATTTGCATTTCCCTGATGATTGGTGATGTTGAGCATCTTTTCACGTTCTGTTCACCATATGTATATCTTCTTTGGAAAAGTGTCTATTCAGTTGCTCTGCCCATTTAATTGGAATGTTTGGTTTTTTGCTATTGAGTTGTATGTGCTCTCTATATATTTTAAATATCAACCCTTTATCAGGTAGATGGTTCACAAATATTTCCTCCCATTCTGTCAGCTGCCTTTTCATTTTATTGATGGTTTCTTTAGCTGTGCAGTTTTAGTTTGATGTAGTCTCACTTGTTTATTTTTGCTTTTGCTGCCTCTGCTTTAGTGCCATATCCAAAAAGTTATTTCCAACACTGATGCCAAAGAACTTACTTCCTGTTTTCCTGTTTTCTTTTAGGAGTGTTACAGTTACAGGTCTTAAATTTAAGTATTTAATTCATTTTGAGTTGATTTTCATTTATGGCATAGGATAGGGGTCTAGTTTCCCAACACCAGGTATTAAAAAGACTGTCCTTTCCCCATTGTATATTCTTGGCTCCTTTCTCAAAAAGTAATTGGCCATATATGTATGGGTTTATTTCTGGGTTCTCAGTTTTTTTGTATTGGTCTATATGTTTTTATACCACTACCATACTGTTTTGATTACTATAGCTTTGTATTGTAGTCTGAAATGAAAATGTGAAACTTTACAATATTAATTCTTCCAATCTATGAATATGGGATATCTTTCTACTTATTTGTGTCTTCTTCAATTTCTCTTATCAATGTCTTACAGTTTTCAGTGTACAGATCTTTCACCGCCTTCATTAAATTTATTCCTATTTTACTCTTTTTAAAAGAAAAAAAGCGGGGGATTATTGGGGTGCCTGGGTGGCTCATTCAGTTGAGCATCCAACTTTGGCTCAGTTCATGATCTCATGGTTCATGGGTTCAAGCCCCGCATCGGGCTCTGTGCTTACAGCTCAGAGCCTGGATCCTGCTTCGGGTTCTGTGTCTCCTTCTCTCTCTGCCCCTCCCCTGCTCATGCTCTGTTTCTCTCTGTCTCTTGAAAAATGAATAAACATTAAAAAAAAAATTTTTAAGGGTTCATTTATTCTTTTTGAGAGAGGAAGAGATATCAGAGTAAGGGCAAAGAGAGAGGGAGACAGACAATCCCAAGCAGGCTCTGCACTGTCATCACAGAGCCCAACACAAGGCTCACACTCACAAATTGTGATAACATGATCTGACCCAAAATCAAAAGTTGGACACTTAACCAACTGAGTCACCCAGGTACCCCATTGATGCTATTGTAAATGGAACTGTTTTCTTAATTTATCTTTCTGATAGTTCATTGTTAGTATATAGAAATGCAAATGATTTATGTATATTGATTTTTATGCTGTAAATTTACTGAATTCATCTATTGTTTCTAACAGTTTTCTTGGTAGAGTCTTTAGAGTTTTCTATATATAATATCATGTCATCTGCAAATAGAGACCATTTTATTTCTTCCTTTGTGACATGGATGCCTTTTATTTATGCTTCATTGTTCTGGCTAGGGCTTCTGATACTATGTTGAATAAAAATGAGAGTGGGCATCCTTGTCTTGTTCCTGATCTTAGAGGGAACGCTTTCAGCTTTTCACCACTGAGTATGATGTTATACTTGTATGATTTGGGCTTGTCATTTATTATGTTGAGATACACTTCTATACCCAGTTTGTTGAGATTTTTTAGCATGAATGGATATTGAAGTTTGTCAAATGCTTTTTCTGCATCTATCGAGATGATCATATGAGTTTTATACTTCTTTTTGTTACTGTGGTATATCACATTAGTTTATTTGAAGATGTTGAACCATCCTTGCATCCCTGGAATAAATCCTACTTGATCATGGCTTATGATCCTTTTAATGTACTGTTGAAATCAGTTTGCTAATATTTTGTCGAGGATTTTTGCATCTATGTTCATCAGGGATATTGGCCTGTAATTTTATTTTCTTCTAGTGCCCTTGTCTGGTTTTGATATCAGGGGAATGCTGGCCTCATAAAATGAGTTTGGAAGTGTTCCATCCTCTTGTATCTTCCAGAAGAGTCTGAGAAGGATTGGTATTAATTCTTCTTTAAATGTTTGGTAGAATTCACCAGTGAAGCCATCTGGTCTTAGACTTTTCTCTTTTTTTTTTTTGGTGTTGGGCAGGGGGGAGGCGGATTTAATAATTGATTTAATCTCCTCACTAGGAATTGATCTGTTCAGAATTTCTATTTCTTCATGATTCAGTCTTGATATATTGTCTATTTTCTAGGAATCTATCCATTTCTCTTAGTTGCTCAATTTATTGGCATGTAATTGTTCTTTTGTATTTCTGCCGTATCAGTTGTAATGTCTCCTCTTCACTTCTTAATAATTTTTTTTTTGAGAGAAAGAGAATGTGCGAAGGGGGCAGGGGGTGGACAGAGGGAGAGAGAGAGAATCATAAGCAGGCTCCATGCCCAGCACAGACCCTGACAGGGGGCTCAATCTCACAATGATAAGATCATGACCTGAGCCAAAATCAAGAGTCAGACGCTTAACTGATTGAGCCACCAAGGAGCCCCTCCTCTTCACTTACATTTTCATTTATTTGAGTCCTCTCTCTCTCTCTCTCTCTCTCTCTCTCTCTCTCTCTCTCTTTCAGTAAGCCTAGCTAATAGTTTTTCTATTTCATTTATCTCAGTATGTATGATTTAAAAACATGAACTATACATAAAATGTATTTTGGTATATGCAAATTATGCCTTAATAAAAAGGCTAGTTTTATTTTTCATTTACAAAAGGAAAAAGTATCCCTATTCCATTTCTTCTTTTGTGCAAGCAAAGTATCTTATTTTTGGTACCCTCTCTCAACCCTGGCCTTGACATGTTCACTTATTTGAAATTGTTCTATAAGGTTATTTATCTTTCTTGTGGATAAATTTCTTGCCTCCCTCCCCGTTCCCCCAGCTACTTCTACATAGTATGGTTACTATACTGAAAGTCTTTCCTTTTTAAGTAATCTCTACCCCCAACATGGGGCTCAAACTCATTACCCCAAGATCAAGGGTCACATGCCCTACCAACTGAACCAGCCAGGCACCCCTGTATTGAAAGTCTTTAAAGGAAGAAAGCTCTATTCATTCAATAGATAATTATTTAGTTCCTATTTGGTGCCAGGCACAATAGCTATAATGGTCTGCTCTCATAAAACTTACACACTAGCAGGGAGAAAGATAAACAAATAATCAAGCTAATTACCAAGGGAAACTCAGGAAAACTTCCTTGAAAAAGGTATGTCTTGCCTGAGACTAAAGGATGATAAAGAGTTAACTAAAAGATAATAAAAAGACAAATGACCCAACTGAAAAATGCACAAAGATCTAAACAGACATTTCTCCAAAGAAGATCTACAAAAGGCCAATAAGCACATGAAAAGATGTTCAACATCAATAAGCCATCAGGGAAATACAAATAAAAACCACAATAAGATGCCACTTCACATCCACTAGGATGGTTACAATCAAACAGATGGACAATAACTAGTTAGTTAGGATGTGAAGAAACTGGAACCCTTATACACTGCTTGTGGGAATGTAAAATGGTGCAGCTGCTTTTGGAAAACAAGTCTGGCAGTCCCTCAAATGGTTAAACATAGAGGTACCATATGACCTAGTAATTGCACTGCTAAGGCATATACCCAAGAGTATTGAAAATATATGTCCACAATATAAACATGGATGTTCATAGCAGCATTACTCTTTTTTTTTAATGTTTACTTATTTTTGAAAGAGAGAGAGAGAGAGAGCAGGGGAGAGGCAGAGACAAGAGGACCCAAAGCAGGCTCTTCGCTCACAGCAGATTCCAATGTGGAACTCGAACCCATGAGCCACAAGATCAAGACCTGAGCCCGAGTCGGACACTTAACGGACTGAGCCACCCAGGTGCCCCGCAGCAGCATTATTCTTAATAGCCGGAAAGTGGTATATTATTCATACAGTGGAATGTTATCCAGTCATAAAAAAGAATGAAGTACTGACACATGCTACAACATGGATGAACCTTTAAAATATTACACTAAGTGAAAGAAGCCTATCATAGACCAGATACTGTATAACTCCATGCATATGAAATGTCCAGAACAGGCAAATCTATAGAGATAAGAAGTAGACTAGCACTTTCCAGGGACTAGGAAGAGGGAAGAATGATGGGGAGTGACTGCTAATTGTTATGGGGCTTCTTTAGGGGGGGATGAAAATGTTCTAAAATTGAATTGTATACTCTAAGTGGATGAATCATATGGTATGTGAATATCCCAACAAAGCTGTTATGGTAACAGTAATAAGAAGAAACCAGGGGAAAATGGGAGGAAGAGTTCAGCTCCCAGACAGGAAAATATGGAAAGGAAACGAAGGGGAAAAAAGCAGTGTGACCAAACTACAGTGAGCAAGGAGAGAGCAGTATGAATTGAAACTGAAGAAGTAGACAAAGGCCAGGCCCTTCGGGAGCTTGTAGGACTTTAGTGTGAGAGCAATGAGAAGCCATTAAAGCCACAAGGAGAACTACAGTGGATATGTTGCCTGATAAGTTGAAAATTGTTAAACCTATTTAGCTTTCTTTCCACACTTTGTGTTCCACCGAATATTCCCTCAACTATCCAAAGAATGTAGAAAAGGGTGCAGAACTGGCCTATGTTGCTCCAAAGAACTAGGACCGATGAGCAAGAGGCTTACTTGAGCTCATTTTATAATTATATTTTTTTAATATTTCTTTATTTTGAGAGAGAGAGAGCACACAAGCAGGGGAGCGGCAGAGAGAGGGAGAGAGAGAATCCCAAGCAGGCTCTGCCCTCTCAGCACAGAGCCTGACACAGGGCTCAAACTCACAAACCATGAGATCAGGACCTGAGCCCAAATCAAGAGTCGGATGCTTAACCAACTGAGCCACTCAGGCGCCCCCTGAGCCCATTTTAAAGAAAGTTTCATAATAATCAGGGCTTTCCAATAACATAAGGTGGCTCCCTGACACCAGCAGGGTTCCTGCAAAGATGCAATACCTACATGGGATCTGTAGGATACTCTAGCCCTGAGTAGAGATCAGTCAAGATAACAGGAGCCCCTTTCTTACTCATTAACCACAAACGCTCCTGCCCAGCTGCTAGAGTTAACCATTAGGTGGACTCATGGTCCTAGACAAAGAGTCCAGAATTTTCACTAAAATAATTGATAGGTGTCCTATTTTAAGCATATTTGTATACAGGTAATATAAATGTCAAAATGCATAAATCCAGGAACCCCAGTATGGCTCCCTGCTAAACTCCCCATTTGGGGTCAAAGAACTGCTGCAATCGCTTCATGCCCAGCTGAGTACCCAACCGGTGAAGCAAACATGGCAAACAGGGGCCCAGACATAGCTGTCTCTCTTTACCCATAGCTGGCCCAGAACATTTCACCAGCATCCAGGAAAGAGGAACCCTGACATGCAGAATGTCAGAAACATTCCCCAGATTGCTTCATGAAACCAGGGAATAGTCAAAACAGGGGGCAGGCTTTGAAGGAAAATGTTTTAGGGCTGAAATAAGAAGAATGAGGTATGTCTAATGCCTCAGGAAGACTGGGCCTGCCCCCCTCATCCCTTTCTCGGTTAGGCATATACCCAGCTGATGAGGTCAAATAAAAAATATATAATAAAAAGCAGCCACCTTGAAAGCGGTATGGCGCTTCCCCCAAAGTTAAAAATAGAATTACCATATAATCCAACAATATTGCTTCTAGATATATCTACCCCCAGAGAAGTGAAAGCAGAAATTTCCACAGGCAGCTGCACCCCCATGTTCACAGCAGCGATATTCACAACAGCTAAGGGGTGGAAGCAACCCACAGATGAATGGATAAACGAAACTTGGTACACGCAACGCATACAATGGAATATTATCCAGCCTTAGAAAGGAAAGAATTTGGGGAGGAATTCTTCCACATGCTACGACATGGATGAACCTTGAGGATTTAATGCTAAGTGAAATAAGCCACAGAAACACAAGTACCGGACGATTCCACTTAAATGGGGTTCCTAGAGTAACCAGAATCACACAGACAGTGAAATGGTACTTGCCAGGGCCTGAGGGGAGGAGGCAAGGGGGAGTTCCCATTTCATGGGTATTGTGCTTCTATTTGGGAGGATGACCAACTTCAGGACGTGGACGGTGGTGAGGGTTGTACAACATTGTGAATGTACTTAATGCCATCGGACTGTACACTTAAAAAGGGTTAAAATGGTAACTTCTGTGACAGATATTTTACCAGTTAAAAACAGCAGCCACCCTGCAGTACTAAGAACTTAGGGCTTTTAAATGCATGAGAACTTTCACACGTAGAGCTAATATACTGGTGTGGACCCCCGAATTCATCAGATTTGGGGTTTACCTTGTTTTTTCAGAGCTCCTGTGAACCTTAGGGTCTGAGAGGAGTAGGGCGGTCCTGTCTACGCGGGCCAAGCAGGTTTCCGTGACTGACTCCACAACCGCCCCTCCCACCACTCCTCCGAAAGGACCAGCCAGTGTGTCGCAGGTCCCACCAGCCGTCTTTTATGCCCCGGGAGCTGCACGTTCTTCCAATCAAAGGGAAGAGCCAACCGCAAGGCGTCTATTTCCTTTTGTCCCGCCCTCCCCTGCTTCCGACTGGCGGGTTTCAAACCCACGGGAGCCAATGAGAGCGAGCGGACGCGCTGTGTTCCAGCCGTAGCTCCAGGCGCGGGTTTTGAAGAAAAACTGTCGCGGAGGAGTCATGGTGCCACCGCGACCGTCCGCAGCTGCCGGTGAGTATGACCGTGTACCCCCCGCGTCTCCCAGGCGCTCAAGCAAGGGCGGGGAAGAAAGGAAGCCACCAAGTGAGTTATTTTCGCGGATGGAAACACTCGCCTGTCTGCCTCGGTCTCCGCTTGGGTGTTTCCAGTCCAGGGAGAGCTGACGGGAGCCCAGGCCCTGGCCCAGGGTGAGACATCTGGCCGGGGCTAGAGGAGAGGGGATGCGGGGCCAGATGCCTCAGAGGCATCTTGCCAGTAATTCCTGTAGCAGCTCTGCAAGGAGATGTCATTGTCACCTCGTTTAGGTAGAGAACCTGAGGCCCCTTTCCCGGGTCGCACTTCCAGAAGGAAGCCAACCGCTCCTGCCGCGATCCAGATTTGGATCCAGAGCCTGGGCGTGGTCCTCTGTGCTGCGTCCTGAGCTTTGACAGCTACCAAGAGGCTGGGTCTGACCCTAACAGGAGGCACTGGGAGTTGATGGTTAAATTTGCACTGAGAGCTGAGGGTCCTGGGTTCCCTGATCTCTTAAATGTACCTAGAGGCCTTAGCTATCTTTCCAAATACTACTCAGACACCACCTGCTCCCCAGTGCAGACAGTGTTTTGATAGTTTCAGTAATAATACCTATTGACTGTCTGCTAGGTCCTGGGCACTGACCTAGGTGCTTTACATAATAGCTCTTAAAGTTGGGCATTTCTGTCTCCATTTTTATAGGTCCAGAGGCAGTAAGGTTTACTAACTTGCTAGAAGTCACAGAGCTGGGTTTCCAACCTGGTCTGTCAGTCCCTGCTCTCTACACTGCCTGGCATGGCGTAAAATGCTTAATTCTCAAAGCTGTCTCCTAGGGAATCATCAGAGCCAGATATCAAAACACACAGCACCGCAGTTTAGATCAAATTAAGAGTAATTTTGCACACTTATAGCCTTTTTTTTGCCATTATTTTTTTAAATTTCTTTTTAACGTTTATTTATTTTTGAAGGAGAGAAAGATAGTGTGAGCAGGGGAGGGAGACACAGAATCCGAGGCAGGCTCCAGGCTCTGAGCTGTCAGCACAGAGCCCAACACCAGCCCAAACCCGCAAGCCTTGAGATCATGCATGACCTGAGCCCAAGTTGGAAACTTAAACAACTGAGCCACCCAGGCACCCCTTCTTTTTGCCATTATTAAATTTTAGCCTTTTCCAACCACCTATTCCCCTCACTCAGTCCCTGCCTCTGAAATCCCATAATTCTTTCTTTGACGCTTTCTTATGGTACCTAGTTTTTGCCTTACATTGTAATTATTGTTGTGTTTATTTTATCCCCATACTACATTGAAACTTCTTCAAGACAGAAATACTGAATTTTCATCCCCTCACAAATGCCTTGCTTATTAGAAAGTCAGCCATACAATCGATGTTTTCCATGAACCCCCTAACCTGGCCTATTTTGGCCTGAGGCCCAAAGGAAACCACGTAAGGGTTTGTGGGCAAAATTCATCATCCCTGTCAGAAAAAACATAATTAATAAGACCAAGCCTGGTTCACCAGCTCAGGTGAGCCAGTAATAGATTTCTTCATGTAAAGCATAATATTTTGTAGCTGGAACAGTGGCCGTGAGCAAGGGCTCTGACACTGGATAAACCTAGTTTCAGATCCTAGCTTTGCTACATACTGGCTGGGTAACTTTGGGCATATCATTTACCCTCTTTAGATTTCAGACTGTAAAATACCTAAGAAAATTGTTGTGCGGATTAAAGAAAGCAATGTAAGTGTGAAGAGCTCAGTGTAGGACGCAGCATACAAATGATGTTGTTGATGTGGACATTAACTTGGAGGCAAACTTACGGGACTAGAGACTTTATCATATATGATCCAAAGCCAAAAGCACTATAGAAAAGTACCATCTTTTAGACGATAGATGACCTGGTTAAAATCTCCAGCTAAAGTTCTGTTGTTTGTTGGCTTGCCTGTTTTGCAGAAGAGCGGCAGAGAAAGCTCCAGGAGTACCTAGCAGCCAAGGGAAAACTGAAGTGCCAAAACACCAAGTGAGTGTGTCTCACCCAGTTATGCAAGTTTTGTTGCCCTGGTTGCTCATAGCAATTTAAAGCCTTTCAAAACATTGCCCTTTTGTGTGTAGTCTACTCAGACTGCACTGAGATCCTATGATAACTCAGGAAAGGGTATGTTGGTCCAGACATGACAAAAACCCTGGCCAGTATCTAGTACACTGGCAAGACTAAAGCACTATTATTGTGGCAGTCTCTAAAGGGAAGAGGAGAAGGTCCACAGTATTACCTACAATACTTTTTCTGTCCCTGTCCCTGCTTTTTTTTTCCCCCCTGGGAAAGTGGTTCTCATGAAGGCTAAAAAAGGTCGAAGAGTTGCGTGACCGTGGTTCTGTTGTTCCTTGCTAAAGCAGGAGAGCCAGTTATAATCAGTCCTCCATAGCTGCACGCCAGCATCCTCCAGCCTGACCTCTGTGGTCATTCTCTTAGCACTTACTCTTGAGGTGGACAGAATAGGACTGTTCACTTTTGTCTTTTGTCAACATCTTGCTACTGTAGTGGTGTTACTAGTCCCTCTTGCTTAGCATTGATATATTCTCCCCGTGGCGTGTTGCTAAATTTTTATTTGGAAATGAATCTTTACAAAGCTAGCTTGGACTCTATATTTTAGTTTCCTTTTACTTTGGGGTTTTAACTCTGTTTCCTCGATTAAATAAATCTGATTCATTTATTCAACAAATACTTATTTAATACCTGTAATGTATCAGTCACTCTTGGTTCTGGAGATCTGGTGCTTAACAAAACAAAGAGGCCCCTGCATCTCCAGGGTTTATGTTCAAGATGGGGGAAACTAACAGCAAGTCATGATCAAAGTCCTTGTTAGTGTGAATTATTTTTGATCCATGCAGATTGAATCATTCTAAATTCTCCTCTATTTTCCTATGCCTTTTTACATTTTCTGTCTCAGTGGCTAGATTTCATATGTGCTCCTGTTTTTTTAGTTGTATCTCTTTTTTCACTTCTGAATATTCATTATCTGAAGACACTTAAACTTTTTAAAGAAACTGTTAATTACCTTATTTGACATTGTATCTCTAGTGCCTGGCACATTGCACTTGTTCAAGGATTGTAGTTCGAATGAACAAGACTATGCAAATATGAAGAAAACACCTACATTTCATTAATCTAGTTAGAATGCTATATTTATGCGTGGGACATCTCTGAAAATGATTACCAAAGCATGGGTAAGAGTGGTGTGGTCTGAGGAATAGAATAGTGGGACTAACGAAGGGATAATGAGACTATTGGATATAATTTTGAAATATTTTACTATCTACAGAAATTCCAATGATTTAAAATTCTAATCATAATAAATTTTTTTAAAAAAAATTTTTAATGTTTATTTTTGAGACAGAGAGACAGAGCATGAACAGGGGAGGGTCAGAGAGAGAGGGAGACACAGAATCCAAAGCAGGCTCCAGGCTCTGAGCTGTTAGCACAGAGCCCGACGCGGGGCTTGAACTCACGGACCATGAGATCATGACCTGAGCCGAAGTCGGACGCTTAACCGACTGAGCCACCCAGACGCCCCATAATCATAATAAATTTTAATTACTATACTTCCCAAGCCTTGCTGATCCTTCTGGACTAAGAATTAATCTTATTTTGTCTTTTACAGGCCTTACCTAAAAGCCAAGAATAATTGTCTGAATCCTCCACCTTCTAAATCTGTAAGTAGAAATTAGTCTTTAAATAATAATCATTTTAGATGATTAATAATAAAAACAACAAAGATGTTTGCAACCTAAAGACTATGTTATGCAAAGATATTTCTCATAAATAAAAGATCAATTTGGTTTAGTAAGAGACAGAACCACTTTTTGAAAAGTACAGCATATTATAGTTCTGCTTTGTTAATCAAAAAAAATTCTCAAGTGCACATTGGTCCTCTTAATAACTAACATTAATGGAATATTTACTATGCATCTAGCATTACATTAACTCATTGAGTCCTTACAACCTTATGAGGTAGGTACTTAGTAGCCCCATATTACAGATGAGGGAACTGAGTCACAGAAAGGTTGAGTAACTCCCCAAGGTCACATAGTTATTACATGACAGAGTGAGAGCCTGTGATCTTAACCACTTTGGTATGCTGCCATGAAGTTAAATGGCTCTGTAGTCATTAAAAGGGATCATCTTATTGTATCTTCCAAGCTACTTAACAAGATATGCTTCCCAAACAGTTCAATGCAGCTAGGTTATGGATAGAATAGTAAAGTATTCTCAAATTTCCAAGGTTTAAATGGGAGAATTTAGCCTTCTGAAAAGCTGCGTATAACATCATTAGACCCTGTGAAGGAAAGAAAATGTATATAAGGCAAAATTGGTACATCATGATGTGAACAGTTGGGAGTCACTGGGTTAGACTTCTACTTTATGCAGATTGGGTTAGTGTAGCATGCAAATCTTAAAGGAAAAACAAAACAAAACAAAAAACCTCATTCAGAGTTCCCAGAGGCTTCTCTAGAAGCTGACAATACTGTATACCTAACTATCTTTTTTACCCAGCCGTGAAGATAAAAATTAAGTGGGAAAGGCAATTATGAAATAGGAGAAGCTAAAAGGACTAGGCAAATAATAGTCATCATGACAATTGTATAATGCCTTACAATTTATAAAACATGTTTATACCTAATTGTAATAGCTAACATTTGAGTGCTTATTATCCAGATACTGGGCAAGATACTTTATACACAACATCGTAAGTAATAATCAAAACAACCCTATAAGAAAGGTGGCCTTATGATTTAATGTCCATTTACCTTTGAGAGTAAAAGGAGGTACTGTTATGTTGGACCAACAGCCATAAATAAAAACTATCTTGTGAAAAACAGGACGTTATGACACCCTTCCCAGAAGATACATATCATTATTGTTATTCTCATTTTACAAATGAGAGGACTGAGGCTCAAGGAGATGGAGTACTTTGCCAAAATGATATAACCGGTAAGAGTCAGACTTAAGACTTGAACAAAGTTTTTCCGGCACACTCTTACTGCAGTGCTTCTACTTAAAGAAACACACAAGGTTTTTCATTTTCTGTTCGTCTCTGGCAGTTCTAACATATTGAACCAAGATTTGAAAGGATTCCTTGGAGCCATGCTCTTAAATTTACTGAGAAATAGTAATGTATAATTGTTAAAAACTGCCTAGGTCCAAATGCTAACTCCTTCATTTTCCAGCTAAATGACCTTGGGCAAATTATTGAACTTTGTCTGTAAAATGGAAATAATAGGAGATATCTCATAGAGTTGTTTGAAGAGATTGAGTTAGTATACATTGAAATACATTGAGAAATGTCTACAGACTGGGATATATGTTCCTCTGGAGGTACATAAAGTATCTCCAATGGGTTCACAGTTTAACAGAATCAGCTTCCAGGTCCTCAACTTCCACATACACTTTTGCCTAAAATTGATTTGTAGAATGTGCCTCACATACAGTTTCTCCTTTCCCACCTCCCTTGTCAATATCATCCTTCTACCATTTTTCAGTTCTTTCTTTCTCTGCTGTTTTAGACAAACCACTCACCCTTCATCCCTAATCTCAATATGATGCTTTGCCCTGAGATGGGAATACCTACAGAGTACAACGTCAAGGGACAATAGTGAAATAATGGTGTCGATGTTGAGAAAGTCTTTTTCAATTCAGGTGGCTTCCAGTTTTTTGCACTCAACATTGTCATCTAGTAGAACATTAAAAAATAATTTTTTGCTGAGAGATCACTGGGATTTTTAGCATATGCCTCTAGATGAGTTCAAAGAATTGACTACTACTTACTGGCTGTGACAAAACATCTTCTATTCTCATGAACTTATTTTTTAAATTTTAATTCCAGTATAGTTAATATACAGTGTTAAATTGGTTTCAGGTATGCAATGTAGTGATTCAGCCATTCTATATATTACTCAGTGCTCATTAAGCCAAGTGTACTCTTAATCTTCACCTATTTCACCCATTCCCTCCTTACACCGTCCTCCCGTCATTAACCGTCTGTTTGCTGTCTGTAGTTAAGAGTCTGGTTTTTTTGGTTTGTCTTTTTTTTCCTTTGTGTTGTTTCTTAAATTCCACATATGAGTGAAATCAGATGGCATTTGTCTTTCTCTGACTGACTTATTTTGCTTAGCATTATACTCTCTAGATCCATCCATGTTGCAAATGGCAAGATCTCTTTCTTTTTTATGGCTGCATTATATTTATATACACTTCTTTATCCATTCATCTATTGATGGACACTGGACTGCTTCCATAATTTGGCTTTGGAATTTATGCTGCAATAAACATAGGGGTGCATATATCCTATTGAATTAGTGGTTTCATATTCTTTGAGTAAATACCCAGTTGTGAGATTACTGGATCATATGGTAATTCTATTTTTAATTTTTTGAGGAACCTCCGTACTGACTTCCACAGTGGCTGCACCAGTTTGCATTCCCACCAACAGTGTATGAAGTTTCCTTTCTTTCCACGTCCTCACCAACACTTGTTGTTTGTTGTGTTTTGTTTTGTTTTATGTTAGCCATTCTGACAGGTTGAGATGATATCTCACTGTGGCTTTGATTTGCATTTCCCTGATGATGAGTGATATTGAACATCTTTTCATGTGTCTGTTGGCCATGTGTCTTCTTTGGAGAAATGTCTGTTCATACCTTCTGCCCATTTTTTTAATTGGAATATTTGTTTTTTGATGTTGAGTTGTAAATGTTCTTTATGTATTCTGGATACTAACCCATCTACTTAGTAATGTGAACAAATTTTCTCAATGTTTTTATTTAAAAAGAAAAAGGAATAAAATTGATGCAGACCTCTGTCTCATTCCAGCAACAAATGTCTCCCAATGAATACATAAACTAATTATAGGGATGGGGAGCTCCAACCAACTCATTAAGAGATACATTTCTATTTCTTTATGAAAAAATATTTTCCTTTTCATGTTTAATGATTAGTGATCAGGGTGCCTGGGTGAGTCAGTTGAGGGTCTGACTCTTGGTTTTAGCTCATGTCGTGATCTCATGGTTGTGAGTTCAAGCCCCACATTGGACTCTGTGCTGACAGCATGAAGCTTGCTTGGGATTCTCCATCTCCCTCTCTCTCTCTGCCCCTCCCTGACACACGCTCTCTCTCTCTTTCTCTCTTAAAATAAATAAACTTTTAAAAAATAATAATAATAATAATAATAATTAGTGGTCAAAATCAGTAACATTTATCTTCTTTTGCTGAATTATTTCTAGTTATGGCAAATACAAATAAGATAAATTTATAAACATATGCATATTTGTTGAGAAGTATGATAGGGTAATGAACTATATACTGCCAAGCACAAAAATCTAGGAAAGAAATTTTGTGGTGAACTGGAATGAAAATATACCAAGAGAATAAAGGAAACGTGTTACATTTTCAATTTCAAAGAAGTATGTTTGTACAATTTTTTAAAGGGATTATAGTATCAAATTTCATTTTATCTTAAGATGTCAATATTGACAGTGTGCCTGAAATTGCATCTTTTGCAACTATTTAAACTAACAATGAAAAACTTTAGATGTTAACTCTAAAAAGTATGAAAGGGTACAGAGTTTGTCAAAATTATTTTGGGGGGCACCTGGGTGGCTCGGTCGGTTGGGCGTCCGACTTCGGCTCAGGTCACGATCTCACGGTCAGTGAGTTCGAGCCCCGCGTCAGGCTCTGTGCTGACAGCTCAGAGCCTGGAGCCTGTTTCAGATTCTGTGTCTCCCTCTCTCTCTGCCCCTCCCCTGTTCATGCTCTGTCTCTCTCTGTCTCAAAAATAAATAAACGTTAAAAAAAAAAAATTTTTTTTTAATTATTTTGGGCATGTATGAACAAAAATGCTTGAAAAACACTGATGAGATAAGCTCTACAATTTCTCCCAGCCCTACGATAGCCCTTATTTCATCGTATCATCAGTTTTTGTGCGTGTATCTTTTCTATTAGCACTCCTCAGGGACAGGTGTCTTCTCCTCTCATCTTTGCGGCCCCTTAGAGTCTGGCACTGTGCCTAGTATACATTCATAAGTCTGTCTTGATTTAAACCCTTGTCATATATTGTATGTTGTATATTTTCTCCCTCCCCTGGCTTCATATGTCCAGAATAAAGTGACCAAATTCAATTTGAATCGATTGTTCCTTCTTGTACATTCTTTAATTTTTTTATCATTTTGATCCATCAATTCTGAGGTAAGTTGTCAGAGACCAGGAGTTAAGAGACTGAAGTTCTAGCTCCAGCACTGCCTCTAACACCCTGCCTGACCTTGGGCAACTCACTTTCCCTCTCAAGTGAAGGGGCTCAACTTAATGATCTCTAAAATTCCAACCTTGGGGGCACCTGGCTGGCTCAGTCAGTAGAACATGATACTCTTGATGTCAGGGTTATAGGTTCAAGCCTCATAGTGGGTGCGGACACGACCTAAAAATAAAATCTTAAAAATAATAATAATAAAGTAAAATTCTGACCTTAATGGTCTGTATTTGCATACTGATTGCTGGCTCTTCTGTCAGCCAGATGACTCTTCTAAGCCTAGGTTTTCTCTCAATGTACTACTTAAAACTGCAGACCAGTTCTACCACTTACAATAAATTAGCAAGGCCAAGCTAATCTAAAATAAAGATATAAAAACTGAACAAAAGAGAAAATACTTGCAAGTCATATATATGATAAGAACCTACTATCCAGGATATATAACAAACTCTTGCAGCTCAACAATTAAAAAACAACCCAACTTTAAAACGGACAAAGGATAATCATAATAATAATCATAATAATAATAACATGGACAAAAGATCCGAATGGACATTTCTCCAAAGAAGATATACAAATGGCCAATAAGGACATGAAAAAATGCTCCATATCATTACCATGAGGGAAATGCAAATAAAAACCACAATGAAATACCACTGCATACTTACTAGGATGGGCATAAATCAAAAAAGGCATAACACTGGGGCTCCTGGGTGGCTCGGTTGGTTAAGCGTCCGACTTTGGCTCAGGTCACGATCTCACGGTCCGTGGGTTCGAGCCCCGCATCGGGCTCTGTGCTGACAGCTCAGAGCCTGGAGCCTGTTTCAGATTCTGTGTCTCCTTCTCTCTGTGACCCTCCCCCATTCATGCTCTGTCTCTCTCTGTCTCAAAAATAAATAAACGTTAAAAAAAAAAGGCATAACAAGGATTAGGGAGGATGTGGAGACATTAGAACCCTTATACAATGTTAGTGGAATGTAAAATGCGACAGCCACTTTGGAAAACAGCTTAGAAGTTCCTCAGAAGTTAAACACAGGAGTTACCATAGGACCCAGCAATTTCATTCCTAGGTATATACCCAAGAGAATTGAAAACACATGTTCACACAAAAGCTTATAACAAATGTTCATAGCAACATTTTTTTATAATAAATAAACTGTAAAAAAAAAAAGATTTTAAAAAATAAATAATAAAGTTTATTATTGAAAAATAAAGTGGCAAAGACTGATACATCCTACAATATGGGTAAGTCCCAAAAACATTATGCTAAGTGAAAGAAGCCAGAAACAAAAGGCCACATGTTGTATGATCCCATTACATGAAATGTCCAAAATAGGCAATCTATAGAAACAGAAAGGAGATTTTAGTGTTTGCCACAGTTTGTAGGGAGAGGGAAATGAGGAGTGACTTTTAACAGGTATAGGATTTCTTTCTGGGGTAATGAAAATATTCTGGAACTAGACAGTGATGATGGTTATACAGCCTTGTGAATATACTAAAACCCACTGAATTATACACTTTAAAATGGTGAATTCTAGGATCACCTGGGTGGCTCAGTCAATCGAGTGTCCAACTCTCAATTTCAGCTCAGGTTATGATCCCAGTATCATGGAATCAAGCCCCACATCAGGCTCTGTGCTGAGCATGGAGCCTGCTTAAGATCCTCTCTCTCTCCCTCTGCTCTTTTTCCCCTCGCTTGCTCTCTCAAACAAATGAATGAATGAATGAATGAATAAATAAATAAATAAAAATGATGAATTCTAGGGGATGCAAATTATATCTCAATTAAAAAAAAGAGAACAACTAAGGAATAGCATATGTTTGGAAACATTGATACCATATCCCTGCCTCTTCAGTAAGCAATAATGGAGAGATCAGGGGTGGATGTAATTGTTGGGGCTCAAGGAGTAACCCAGCTATAGCCATGTGCATATACCATCCATCTCTCTGGCTCCCACTTCCAACCCTCCCCTATTTCACCCCAGCGACACTGCCCTACACATAACCATTCTAGAGTGAACATCTCTTTGCCCTTAATGCCACATGGTTCTGGTTACAGACTTTCTTTACACACTCACAAAAGTTCACATAGTAATTCTCAACAATATTACCAAATCAAAAATAAAGAGTGGTAACTCTATCACTCCCATATCTTCCCCTAGAAAAGTATAATCTACAAATCTCTGCCAAATTCTCCTTTCTGAATACTTGTTTTCAATGCAAATACTCTGGAATCCACAGTGGCTTGCTCCTATTATCTATCATATCAATTCTTTAATTTTTTTTTTTACATTCATTTAGTTTTGAGAGACAGAGACAGAGCACAAGTGGGAGAGGAGCAGAGAGAGAATGAGAAACAAAATCCAAAGCAGGCTCCAGACTCTGAGCTGTTAGCACAGAGCCCAGAGTGGGGCTCGAACTTACAAACCATGAGATCATGACCTGAGCCGAAGTCGGATGCTTAACCAACTAAGCTACCCAGGCGCCCCACCATATCAATTCTAAACTCCCCTCCCTTGTTTTTGAAGTTCTCTATAATCTATCCCTGCCTTTCTTATCCAGGATTAAATCACATGGCTGAAACATTTACTTGTTAATAATGTAGAATCTAACCTTAAAACCCTGTCCTGACTTTACAAATATGACTTTCTACTGAGATATTAGATTTAATTGAAAACTGTTCCAAAGTGTCTCCGGCCTCCCAGCATCTACCACTTACCTATCCTTGCCACTGATATCCAGGGACAAAACAAAGGTTCTTGAGTAACACTGTGACCTTTACAAAGGCAATGTTGTTTAAAAAAAAAATAAAAGTATAGCAATACACTCTACTACTAGGAGGAAGTTGAGAGACACCCTAACATAAGTTTATTATGTATGTATTTTTCCAGAGTCCCTAGAAGGACACTTCATTTGAGACATAATGAGCATTCAGCAAGTACTTGTTCAATTGAGGCAAATTTGTTTTTTAAACAGCAATTTTTGTATGTTCACTGCATCTCTGCTTAATTCTATCAAGCTAAAATATTCTGATATATTTCTAATAGGAGTTCAAATTATAAAGATCATCTATTAGCTAGACTATATTTCCCAGATTCAGCTTTCTTCAATGAAATTCTAAGTAAAATAACTATTTTTTTTTTAATTTTAAAAGCAATGAACTATTGTTATAAATTTTACTTTTTGATATTTTTCTTTGTCTTTTTAGACTATTGTACCCAAAAAGAATGTTACCAATTATGTTGCTTTGCCTGTCAAAGCTACAAGACCCATCAGCACTGAACTCCAGCCCCGACCTACCAAAGGCCCAGGATCCCAGAAGCCAAAGTTGGAGCCACCAAAACTTCTGGGCAAAAGGCTGACTTCAGGATGTGTTTCTTCTAACTTAAACTGTAAGCCTTCCAGCAATAGTCAACAATACCATGAAGAGGGATCATCCACTACTGGTGAACTGCCTACAGAAACTATGGGGTCACTTAATATACAGGAACTGAAAACTGCAAAGCAGCAGGTAGCAGATCAAGGAAATACTAAGTGTGCAGACTCTGTGGACTGTAACCATGTTGAAAATGAATCCTTAGATAGCTTTCTAAAAGAGATAAACAAAGAAAACTTGCCCCAAACCTTACTAGACTCTGAAAGGAAGTCAAATCCTGAATTATGGACTATATGTAAGCCAAAGACTAATTCTTATAACCAAACCAAGAGCAGTTTGGCTCCTAAACAAGCCTTGGGCAAAAGTTCTGGGAATAGTGCTTTTCTGAAAGACCGAGTTAATAAACAATTTGTTGGAAAAACACAAATTAGGATTCCACCAGTAAAGTCACAGCAACTCTCTAGAGGAACAAACCTTGCAAGACCAGGAGAAAAACTCCCAAAGACGGCTCCCTGTCACTACGTTCAGACCCTTAGTAGGACTCAAACATCAAGGAAACCAGTGGTCAAGGACATAAAGGATATAAAGGTTAATAGGGATAAATACGAAAGACCAACAAATGAAACTAAGGTACAGTCACACACTGTTACTGAACAGAAAGTAAAACACACCAAACCCCAGACATGCCCTAGCGTGCTTCCGGGAGGCTGTAACAACAGACATCCAAACACTAGGCAAGATCAGAAATCCACTCAACCTTGTTGTAGATCTCGGACATCATGTGCATTACAAAAATCAAAAGCCATAAGTCAAAGGCCTAATTTGATAGTTGGCAGTTTTAATTCAGTCGTTCCAAGCACCCCTAACATAACAGCAAATGGAACCAATGGGAATAAATGCAGCAACAGCTGTCAACAAAAAGCACAGATTTTGGACACCAAGTTGAAAAAGACTCTTCCCCAGAACCATTTTCTCAATAAGACAGCTCCCAAAACTCAAGCTGGTAACAAAACCATACATGGAGGAAGAGTCCCAAATGGGACCCAAACTAATCCAAATATTAAGAAGAAGATCACAGCAGAGGACCGAAGGTACTTTGCTTTATGTCCATGATTTTGCAGTTTTAGATGATTAAGCATATTGACCATCAGGAATACTCAGTCAGGACATAGGCCATAAATAATGGCTTCTGAGTAATTGTTAGCTACAACCCTACAAAAAAGATTAGAAGCAAATACAACAAGTACTAAGACTTGGTAGAGCTGGGTGGTATAGACAGGTGTTATAAATTATTCTCTGTAATTTTTTGTATACTTGAAAATAATTTATTTTTTAAAAAGATATTGAAACAAAATGGTTGAATAAGAAATAGGAGTTGCAGGGGCACCTGGGTGGCTCAGTTGGTTAAACCTCCAACTTCGGCTCAGGTCAGGATCTGATGGTCCATGGGTTCAAGCCCCGCATCAGGCTCTGTGCTGACAGCTCAGAGCCTGGAGCCTGCTTTGGATTCTGTGTCTCCCTCTCTCTCTCTCTCTCTGCCCCGCATCACACTCTGTCTTTCAAAAATAAACATTTTTTTTTAATTTTTTTTAACTTTATTTAGTTTTTTGACAGAGAGAGACAGAGCATAAATGGGGGAGGGTCAGAGAGAGGGAGACACAGAATCTGAAACAGGCTCCAGGCTCTGAGCTATCAGCACAGAGCCCGACATGGGGCTCGAACTCACGGACCACGAGATCATGACCTGAGCCGAAGTCGGCCATTTAACCGACTGAGCCACCCAGGCGCCCCAAAAATAAACATTAAATAATTTAAAAATTAAAAAAAAAAGAAAGAAAGAAATAGGAATTGCAGATGTAGCCTACTCAACAAGTAGCCTGCAGGGACTGAACAACAATAGAAGAGGGCAAAATAGGAGGAGCCTGAGTAGTGAGTTTACATAGCTAGGAAGTGGGGAGTTGGTAGTCCCTTCTGAAGCAGACCAGTGGTTAAATCCAGAAAAGTTATCAGGGAAGAAGGAACAGGAAACTTCCATGAGTGTGAGCAGGCCAAGTTTTGGAAAGTAAGCTAAGACAAAGAAGAAAATCAGTTCACATACAGAAATCAGTATCTCTGGGTGCTGGGGGTTAACATCAACATGCATGATGCTTGAAACCAAGCCAAAGGATTTCACACTTCCTGCCCAGGACCAGACATAGTCTCATAATGTGGTGACCCTCCCAGGAGAAGCACCTATGTATTGGAGTAGACTTCAACTTGGTTGGAGTAGAAAATAGGGAGATTCCTGACTGACAAGGGTGAAAAGAACATGTAAAATAGATGGTAGCCAAAGAGTACAGCAGGGTAAAGTGAGGGCAGGATCTTTTCTCTGAATACAGCCCTGAACACCACCAACAAGCTCTCTGCCCTCCTGAAGAGACAGAAAATAAACAGCTTAATTTAGGATGATGCGATTGAGAGAGACTGGGCTGACTTCTTTAGATAGAAGAGAAGGGTTAGGGAGGTACTTTTCAACAATGACGTCTGGTCTAGGAAAAGGATAGTGACAAAAAGAAGAAGGATGACCCTTCTAAGCAAAAAGAAAACTGAGTACAAAGACCCCAAGCTGGTGAATGAGGAAGTCACGGTCCCTCCCATGCAGTTCGTAGTCTAGACCAGACAATAGATGATGGGTCTTAAGACAGTGTGTGGAATGCTGACCACATTTGATTATACAAGAGGAATCTGTGGAGAGCGATAGATCACTCACTCATTGCTGGAGCGTTCCTTGAGCACCTACCATGTGCTGGGCATTGGGAGATACAGTGGTGACCACACAGTCACAAGTCTACCTTAATGGAGCTTTTTCTCTGATGTATCTATGGAAAGTGCTAGAATAATAAAATCATAGCATTGAGGTCCTGGGAATAAGTTGACTTTAGAAAAGGTAAGTTCCCTGTTCACTCATGATTGGGAGGAAGGCTGAGATCGGAAGAATGCCAGGAGCATAAGGGAAGCACATGCCAAACATCTCAGCTTCTGTCATTAAGTAGGTGGTTCGCATGTAGGTGAAGCGGGGCAGTTGGAGCTGAAACAAGCACTATGAATTGTGCTCTGGAGTCAAGGAAACAAGAAGGTTAATTAGTTATTGACATTTGGGAAAAACAAAACCATAAGGTCAGAAAACAGATCGGTGGTTACCAGGAGCTGGGCATGAAGAGCAGGGTTGACTACCAAGGAGCATGAGGACATTTTTGAAGGTATTATATCTTCATTGTTGCTATGTTTACATGACCATATGCATTTGTCAGAACTCGCAGAACTGTACATTTAAAAAGGTGAATTTTACTGTATGTTACTGAACACCTGTGTGTTCTAGACATTGCGCTAGGCACTGGGACATCCAAGGTTTCTGCCTTCATGGAACTTGCATTCTAGTGGAGAAGACAGAAAATCAACACATTGATGAAACAGACAGAGTAATTACAGATAATTACCTCTTCAAGAAGGTGTCATTTGAGCAGAGGACTGAATAAAAATGATACTACAAGACCTTGAGGCAGGCATGAGCATGGGTCAGGTAACTGAAGGGTTACCAGAGCTCCTGGAGGGGAAGAGTAAGAGGGAAAGTGGTATGACATGAGTTCAGAGAGGCACGGAAAGCATGTTTAATTTTATTCCAAGAGGCATAGGAAGTTCCTGGCTGTGACTCAGTCTGCTTCACACTTTCAAGATCACTCTGGCTACTGTGCACACAATGTATTTGATAAGGGCCAGAGTGGAAGCAAGGACATGAGTTAAGAAGGAGGCTGCTATAGCCTTTCAGGCAAAAGGTTAAAGTGATATGAACTAGGATGATAGTAGTAGAGCTAGAAGCCTGTACCATGATGTGTCAGGTATGGGGAAGAAAGGACCACTCAAAGACCACTCCTAGTTTTAGGTCCTAGCAGCTGGGCAGATTGGGGCACTGTTTATCAATGTAGAAAAGACTGTTCAGGAATAGGTTTGGAGATGACAATCAAGAGCTTTGTTTTGGACAGCATTAAATTTGAAATGCGTGCCAGACCTCAAATACAAAATAGCAACTAGGTACTGGGTTTTACAAAGCTTGGGGCTCTTTGTAAACCTCTGGGCTGAAATGTACATCTACATGTTATAAACATGTAGTAATGTAAAGAAGCTGAAGAGCCTACATTCAAATGCTTAAGTCTAAGGTCTTGGTGCCTCCCCCAACAGCAGTCTGTTGGCTGCTTAGAAGCGGGAGCAGAGAATGTGGAGAGTGAAGGAGAGCAAGGATTCAGACATGGCACCATCGGAGACTAGCTACTTAAGAGTCCTGAAATTAGTGATCTTGTTTAGGAACAAAGGGGTTATGTGTGGTGATCTTGTTTAGGAACAAAGGGGGCTAAGGAACTGGGCAAAGTGGGTCACTCTGGCCAAGACCCTACTGAGGGCAGAGTGCAGGTTTGGTGGGTCAGGTTGAGTGGCTGATAGAGAGCTTATGGTGAGAGAAATGGAGTGCTGAGTTCATCATCTCAGAGCTAGAGGGATGTCTTAGTGCCAGAGGTAATATACAGGAGAAATGAAAATTTCTAGAGAAAACTAATGAAAATGAAAAAAAAGAAAAAGAATGAAGAATAATCATGAAGTTGAGGAATTTGAAGACTGAGATACTAGCCACCAGTAATCCTAGTAATCCCTCTGCAGTCTGCCTTCTGAAGGGTAGGAGCAACCAATGCTGCCATTACCCCTTTGGAAATTGTTTTTAATTCCATTCTCCTGACTCTGTATGTTGTTGAAGGTATGTAGTGGTACTCCATTCATGCATACCTTATACTCTGGAAGTGTGACTATATACAAAAAGAAACCTAAAGCATTTTCCCACTCCACTCCACCCCACCCCTTTAATTTTATGACAGGAAACAACTGGAAGAATGGCAGAAATCTAAGGGGAAAATCTATAAACGGCCTCCTATGGAACTTAAAACAAAAAGAAAAATAATAGAGGAAATGAATATTTCGTTCTGGAAGAGTATGGAAAAAGAAGATGAAGAAAAGAAAGCACAACTTGAACTGTCCAATAAAATTAACAACACTCTGACAGAATGTCTGCAGTTCATTGAAAGGGTGAGTATAAGTAAGCTCCCAAAGCTTGGCCGGCAGTCTTAGAGTTTTTAAACATTTTTCTTAAATACGGTGTAAGAGAGATAACCTCCGTCTAAGTAGAAATTCAGCTGCTCTTTTTATATAGAAGAAGAATAGCACTAATAATAATGGCATGCATTTAAACAATAGCTCTTGTATGCCGGGCACTGTTCTAACACTTTACTTATATTATCTCATACAATTATCATAATAACTATTACCATGCCCACTTTACAAATGAAACTGAGGCACAAAGAAGTTGGAAAACGAACCCAAGCAGTCTGCCTCTGGAGGGATCCAAAGGAGTTTTGCCTTTTTTCGCCATCAAGGTCAAAAAAGTAAATATTTGACATTTGGATATGAAGCTGAAGTCAAAGTCAAGGTCATGTGTAAAATTAGATTATCCTAAAGACTGGGTGGCTGTAAATGGAATTGAAATTATATCTTGGATTCTGCGATAAGGATAAAGGAGATGGTAAGCAAAGGGTATGATCCTCAGGAGATGCCTTGAAGGAAAATTATATTAATAAAAAATAATTGGATAGACGTCTACACTAAGGTCCTTGCCTGAAGCAAACCCAATTCTGTGCTTTGGCTGGTGGTGTTGGACAGAAACATAAAAAGGAAACCTTCAGTTTAGGTCCACTCCAGGCAATTTTCTCACAAAATTCACTTAAACGTTAATTATTTCTCCTTTATGGAATTAAAGTTCCATTCTTTTGTTGTTGTTGCTCTTTCTTGTATTTTCATTGTATTAAAGAAAATGCATGAATACATTCTTATTATTAAAAACATTACAGGACGCCTGGGTGGCTCAGTCAGTTAAACGCCTGACTTTGGCTCAGGTCATGATCTCATGGTTTGTGAGTTCAAGCCCCGCATCTGGCTCTGTGCTGACAGCTCGGAGCCTGGAGCCTGCTATGAATTTTGTGTCTCCCTCTCTCTCTGTTCCTCCCCCTCTCACACTCTGTGTGTGTCTCTCTCTCAAAAATAATTAAACATGTCTTAAAAAATTAAATTAAATTAAAAAATAAAAACCTTTCAAACACTGTAGAAAATGACCAGTGTTCCCCACTGACCATGCCCGCACACACACGCACAGGGACACACACACAGTTAGGCATCCCAGGCTTCTCCCAAAAGATGCCCACTATTGCCAGTTATCCATCCAGACAGCTTTTATGTATGTACATACCATGTAGATACATAGAGAAATGAAGTATATAGTTTTGTGAGTTGCAATTATTTTATTCCAGATTTTTATGTATGTTCTTTGGTTGTCTTTTCTTGTGTTTCCCTAATATTAGTATCATGTTGGCTTTGCCAAATAGTTGGGTATTTTCCTTTTTTCCTGTACTCTAAAAATAGTTTATACAACATGAGAGTTACTTTTTTCTTTGAAGGTGTGGTAAGGACTTGCCCATAAGGTTATCTGGACTATGGGATAATTTGGGGTATATCTTTTCCATTTTTTCTGTAATCATTGATCTATTTAGGTTTTGTATTTCTCAAGCTAATTCTAGTAATTTAATGCCTTTTATTTAAAGATTTCTTTATTAATCTTTTTAAAAGGCCATCTTGGGGTTTTATTGATTTTTTTTTTCTCTTGCATCAATGTCTGCATCTATTTTTATGTGTACTGGTTTTTATTAGCCTTTTTAGTTGAAAGCTGAAATCATTTATGTCAGTCTTTCTTATTTTCTTAAAAATACATTTAATGCTATAAATTTGGGGCACCTGGGTGGCTCAGTCAGTTAAGCATCAGACTTTGCCTCAGGTCATGATCTCGTAGTCCATGAATTCGAGCCCCAAATTGGGCTCTGTGCTGACAGCTCAGAGCCTGGAGCCTACTTCAGATTCTGTGTCTCCATCTGACCCTCTCTCTGCCCCTCCCCCACTCACATTCTATCTCTCTCTCTCAAAAATAAACATATAAAAAAAATTTTTTTTTAAGCTATAAATTTGCCTCTGAATTTAGCTTTGGTCATATCCTTTATGTTTGACTAGGTCATGTTCTGTATTAGAGTCAAGTCAGAAAAACAGAAACTGCACCAGGTATCTTAATAGAAAGAATGTAATGTAAAGGTTGGTTTCACAGTGTCTTATGTGAGTTCCCTCAAAGCAAATCTAAGAGGAGAATTTGTGTGAAAGTAATTTATTAGGAAGAGGATCCCAGGGAAAACTGGGAGGGGAGTGAGGATGTGGGGCCAGGAAGGGCAGGAGGCCAATTAGGATGTGGTATCAAGCAAAATCCAATGACTGTAACTGGCAAAATGCCACAGGGGAGCTCTGGAGACTATGGACCAGACCTCTCAGAGTCATCCTGATCAGGGGCAAAGAAGCTATAGTAGTAATACCTCCATGGTCATTGACTAATGGGGGGAGCAGGCGGGGAAGGGGTGGACAAAAATTCCCAGGCACTTTGACTCTCTGGACACATACAAAGAGGAGCAGATGCTGGCTGTTGGACTTGAAAGCACTTTCTGAGCCTGTGTGCACAAAAATGGTAAAGGGACCATCAGGAGAGGTATGGGTACTACACACAGGGCTGACTGCAAAAGAGAACCTGAGCTAACAGTGGCAATAACTTCAGGAAGCAACTAGCACCCACTGGGTCTAGGGGAACAAAGAGAGGTCGAGGGTGTCCAAACCTAGAAGTTAGGAGAGACAAACTCCAACTCTCAAGGAGGGCATACTACCCAGCAGATGTTGGGACCACAGGAACTGGAGGAGGCGCCCAGCAGGGCTGGATCTCAGACCTTGAGGAAAGGATGCTACCCAATTGGTGCTCTTGCCTCTGAAAGAGGGCAGTGAGGCAGGATCTGTAAATGCCAGGAAAAAATGGTTGAGGCTAGAACCAACTATTGCTGCCAGAGTGAAGGACCATTGCTGGAGTGACGAAAGCAAATGGGAAAGAGGAAGTCCCTCTCTTCTGCATCCCCACCATCTCCCTCTAGCCCCACATACTGGCAGAGCCCAGCATAGAGCTGCTGTGAAAACAGTGATTTACAGAATTCCAGCCCCAGTGTCACAGCAGAGGATACAAGGTGGGTTTGGAGCTAGGAGACCATAGCTTAATAATTGACATAAGTTCTCATTGTTGTTCATTTCTAAATAGTTTGAGGTTTCCATTTTGAGTTGTTTAACCCAAAAGTTATCTTAGAAGAACATCTTTTAACTTCCAGATAGAGTTTTGTTTTGTTTTGTTTTGTTTTGTTTTTTCCTGTCTTTCTTCCAGCTTTTAATTATACTGCATTGTGAATGTAGCCTGTATGCGTTCTGCTTGATAGAATATGTTGAAATTAATGTCTAATCAGTCTTGGTGAACGTTCTATCTCTTAGATGGATATTGGAATTCCTGAGTAATAGATGTATCCTCCAGAACTCTTTTAAATTTTCTTTCGTACTCTTCATTTCTTTGTTCTGTCTTAATTGATTCTGGGAGAATTCCACAGCCAAATTTTCAGCTGATTGATTTCCTCGTCAACTCCTTTGAGGTTTATGCCTCTTTCGTGTAGTGTTGGTTTTCTCAAACACTGATGATTCTTGATTGTGAGGTTACCTTTGGGTCTCCCCCATCGCAGGAGGAGTTGGAGGTTCTGCTTGGCTGAGTGTGCCAAGACATGGTAGCTCCCCATATTCCTTCTGCTCTGGGTACAGGCCAGAAGGACACCAAATCAGTGAGGCAATTTTAAATTTACTTTTTGTGAGGGGCACCTGGGTGGCTCAGTCAGTTAAGCGTTCAACTTCAGCTCAGGTCATGATCTTGCACTCCGTGAGTTCGAGCCCCATGTTGGGCTCTGTGCTGACAGCTCAGAGCCTAGAGCCTGCTTCAGATTCTGTGTCTCCCTCTCTCTCTCTCTCTCTGCCTCTCTCCCACTTGTGCTCTGTCTCTCTCTCTCAAAAATAAATAAACATTAAAATATATTTTTAAATATAAATAAATAGGGGCACCTGGGTGGCTCAGTCGGTTGAGCGTCCAACTTCGGCTCAGGTCATAGTCTCGCGGTTTGTAATTTCGACTCCCGCGTTGGGCTCTGTGCTGACAGCTCAGAGCCTGGAGCCTGCTTCAGATTCTGTGTCCCCCTCTCTCTCCACCCCACCCCTGCTTGTGCTGTCTCTCTCTGCTTTCCAAAATGATTAAACATTTTTAAAAAATTTTAATATAAATAAATAAATAAAGTTACTTTTTGTGAGATTTAGCCCTTTGTATATACACCTGCATGGGTCCTCAACACACACACATATACACACCCCTATGACCCTTGCTTACCTGTGCCATTCTTCATAGTTCCATTAGAGATATATGGAAATTATTATGCATATATGAGAAGTATATGAATGTTGATTACTCTAGGGTTTGGTTTGGTTTTGGGTTTGGTTTTGCATAAAAAGGTAAAGATATTCCTTACCTTCAGCTATGATAAACATTTTCCTATTTGGTCTCATGTAACTCTTAAAATTTAATGACTAGTGTCAAAATGCATTGAAATATACTGTTTAAATGGATGCCTCTTATTATATGTAAATTGTACCTCAGTAAAATTGAAATTTTTTTAAAATTAAGAAAAAATGATCAGACTGATTCCTGCCAAACTTCTCTGATAAATATTAATGTGAGAATAACAGCAAGATGGTAATAATTACCTCTGGCTTTTTTTTTTTTACAGGGTATACTTTCTAATGAAGTATTTACCATATTGTCCAGTATTCCTGAGGCCAAAAAATTTGCTAAATTCTGGATCTGCAAAGCAAAGTTATTGGCCAGTAAAGGTACCTTTGATGTCATTGGGCTGTATGAAGAGGCCATTCGAAATGGGGCAACAGTGAGTATCTGTCTCGGGTGGGTGATTTCCTGAAAATTCTCTCGTGTGAGTTCTCTGTTGCTTGCAATATGGCAGTTATACAACGCCATGTAAAACTTCTAATTCACATCATAAAGCTATGCACAGAATATGAAACACAGCATGTCCTTTATGTACATTTAATTAAAATTTTATTTGGTAGAAAATAGTGTTACATGTAAACCAACAGAATCACTGTTCTTGTCAAGTGATTGTGTCTCACTTTACACTCACTGTAGAAATATGCACTTATGGAAAGTTATAACATCGATATGCAGTACTTACAAAGTCACACCTCACCATGAAGAACCAAAAAATACCTTAAGCCCACTACATCAATATTCACATGGCAACAATTCAGAGCCAGTGCCTGAAAAATAAATTTAATTCTAAAACCTAGTAAAACCATCATTTCTCTATAACTTTTTTTTTTTAATTTTTTTAACGTTTATTTATTTTTGAGACAGAGAGAGACAGAGCATGAACAGGGGAGGGGCAGAGAGAGAGGGAGACACAGAATCTGAAACGGGCTCCAGGCTCTGAGCTGTCAGCACAGAGCCCGATGTGGGGCTCAAACCCACGGACCGTGAGATCATGACCTGAGCCGAAGTCGGACGCTTAACCGACTGAGCCACCCAGGCGCCCCTCTATAACTTTTTTTTAACAAAGACTGCATCCAGCAGTTTTATAACTCTTTTCACTTAAATGTCACTTACCAGCGTCATTTTATATTTCTCCGTACCTCTTCCCATGAGAGTTCAAAGTCAGAGTTGTACATGCACATAAATAGTCAAAAGAGTTCAATAAGGTTCTTTCCCTGAGGACTCTGTGCCCCTCCTCTCCCATTTCCCACCTCCTGGAGCAAACTGGTTATTTTCATATTTACCTTGAATAGTTTCACATAGTGTCCTTGTTTTTCTGTTTCTTGATTTTTCAGTTTTAGACATGACTTGTAGACTTCCAGCTGTGCAGGATGAGGATTTCACCCCCTTTCTCACACACGCCTGCATGGATCCCCAAGAGACACATGCCTGCAGACTTTTGCCATCCTCCATATTTCCATTAGAGTCCTATGGAAATCCTGGTTACTAGTGTTATGAATAATCCTGTGTTTACACTGTTATGAATATATAAGAAATACATGACTGCTCTGAGCCATGTGGTGTATACTATGATTATTTTGCCTTTCATGCACAACTTTCTACTTTTCCTGAAGTTAATTATTTTTTTTAATGTTTATTTTTGAGAGAGAGAGAGAGACAGAGTATGAGTGGGAGAGGGGCAGGGAGAGAGAGAGGGAGACACAGAATCTGAAACAGGCTCCAAACTCTGAGCTGTCAGCACAGAGCCCAACACGGGGCTTGAACTCACAAACTGCAAATTCATGACCTGAGCCGAAGACAGACACTCAGCCAACTAAGCCACCCAGGCGCTCATGGCCGTGAGATCGAGCCCTGAGTTAGGCTCTGCACTGAGCGTGGAGCTTGCTTAAGATTCTCTCTGTCCCTCTCTCTTTCTCTCTCTCTCTCTCTCTCTCTCTCTCTCTGTCCCTCCCCTGCTCACGCTTTTTTTTCCCTCTCTCTCAAATAAATAAATAAACATTTTTTAAAAAGTTCTGAAAACATGGATGAGCTTTTACCATAGGGTGATCTGGCTGAGCAGATTGGTTGAAGAACCCTCAATATGAGTATCTTCAGGTCTTTCCTCTAAAATTGGTCATATTCTTGGGCACCTGGGTGGCTCAGTCAGTTAAGCATCTGACTCTTGATTTCAGCTCAAGTCATGATCTCAGGGTCATGAAATCGAGCCCCTCATCAGGCTCCACACTGGGCGTGGAGCCTACTTAAGATTCTCTCTCTTTCCCTTTCTCTCTTAAAAAATAGATGGATGGATAGATGATAGATAGATAGATAGATAGATAGATAAAACTGATCATATTCTCTAAAGAAGGATCTTCCAATCTCTTCCTGGGAGCTGGAAACCAGGCTACCAGTGTTGTGAGGGAGAAGAGATCTGGGAGTCTCAACCTTCAGCATGGAAACTTTCATTTATCCCTTTTTTTCAGTCTCAGACATGCATGATATTCCCCAGAGACTTGGAAAATATATCCCCAGTTTTCTGTTAGGATAAAGAGTTGGAGGTCTGACTGCTGGACAGATGCTCAAGAGTCCTCTTGATTTGGACCTGACCATTCATTCCTGAGCCTTTAAAGGCCCTGGGGTTGAATCATGTTGTTTCTCAGCTACATTGCCAGTTTAGGATCTGGCTCTTCCAAGTTGGTTAAGTTGGTCATCTCTTCCTTCTACTTTCTAGCTTCCAAATCTTGTTGCCATTTCTATTCTTTGCCGTCATTGCCTCCTTTAATCCCATTACCATTCAGGGATTAGAAATATATATATATTCAGGGACACCTGGGTGACTCAGTCCCTTAAGTGTCGACTTTGGCTCAGGTCATGATCTCACAGTTTGTGAGTTGGAACCACTCGTCAGGCTCTCTGCTGTCAGCACAGAGCCTGCTTTGGATGCTCTGTCCCCCTCTGCCCCTCCCCGCCTCTCTCTCTCACATGCAGACTCTCTCTCTCTCAAAAATAAATAAACATTTAAGAAATAAATGTACATTCAATCTATCATTTTTAACTAGAAGCCTGTAAAAATGTAAAATACGATTGATAAATTTTTTATATAATTCAGACGTTTTGCAATATGTTCTGTACATTTATTCCCATTCCCTTAAGCTTAAAGCACATTAGACTTTATGAAAATTGTATAAATAGCTTTGCTTTTATGCTCTATTGTTAGTTGATATCTATTATTTATTTGGTACAGAATCCCAGATCAGAAAGACCAACGTCCAAATAGAATATTCCTATGAGAAACTACAGTTCATTTATGATGTTATGGCTCATGGCATGGTTTACATACTTTGAAAAAGGAAGGCTATCTCAGATAATGTTACCAGAAAATTACTTTTCTGTAATGGTTTTTCCTAATGTTGTGGGTTTTTTTCCTAATGTTATGTTTTTTATGCTATGTTTAATATTATGTTTTATATGTTATATTTAATGTTATGGTTTTTATGTTATGTTACTAAATAAGAGAAGAAAGAAAGGAAATGCTGGAGAAAATTTCCCAAAATGCTAACTAACGGCTATATTTGGGTGATGGGATTATGGGTGATTTCTCTTTTTAAGTTTGACTATTGTTCAATTTTTCTGTAATGAGGTATATGCCTTTTATGATTAAAAACAAAAATTCAGTTAAGAGAACACTAAAAACACATGCTGCATTTTCTGTATAGCTAACTTTACATCTTTGGGCCAGAATCTTTATGTGGGAACACATCTTTAGTGGGATTATATGAGACAATAAGAAAATTAATTAATTTAGAGAAATGTCATTATAGACAACTTTCCATAAGCACATCTCTTCTTTAAAGTCAAGCATGCTAGCATTTAACCAACATTTTCTTTGTTCCTTCATTTTTCACCTAAAGTTATAAATCTGAAATTTTTTAAATATTATTTATTGTTCGACAAGAGATTAAAAAAGGAAACATTTTTATTATAAAAATAAGTTCATTTGATGTTAAGCAAAGTTGCTTGGATCATTTTCCCCATGCAAGTTTTTAATACTGTTTATGTATTTTCTTCCTTCCAGCCAATACAAGAGTTGCGTGAAGTTGTTCTTAATATTTTGCAAGACACAAACAGAACCACAGAAGGTATTGGCATTTTTTGCATTTAAATGCACTCCCTCCAGCCACTCACGTAAAAGTCATTGAGGAACACGTAGAGAAAAAAGAAACGAATTAAAAGTCCCCTGAAATGCCTCTCACTTCTTGGTTTCCATGGCCTAGTTTTTTCAGCCATCATCATCGGCTGATCTATTTCTATTATTACAAGTAAATGTACTGCTCAACACCAAACAAAGGTTGTTTTCACAAGAGCAGCCTAGAGGAGGGTGTCTTGCTTCCCTGGATTTCTAGGTGGGAGGAGACGAGCGGCTCTTTCTCAGACAAGACCGAGGCAAAAGGGAGAGATGCCTCGGAGTGAGTTCCATGTTCCGTCATAACAACCCCCCAGCACTTACACACCCAAATTCGCATTATCACCTTTAACAATGGCCAGAGCAGGCATCTTTTCACTTAGTTAACCATTGGTCAGAACATTTAGAGAACTCTTCTATGAAAAACACGGTGCCAAATACAGTGAGTGGCCCACTATAATTGCTTACGTTTGTTATATGAGTAGCAAGAAAAAACAAGCTACCTTGAGAAAATAAAATAGATTATTTTTATGATCTTGGAAGGTGACCAAATATTTTCCTTTAAGACAGATTGAACTTTGAGAAACAATCAAGTCATGTGGAATGATAGCTAACTAACCCATTACTTTGGGGATTAAGGTCTGAGTAATAGTATCTCATCCCAGGGTAGGAGGGGATGTTAATCCTAGTGAGTCAAGAAAATTGACCCAAGATATGGTATAAGGGTAAAAGGCCAATGATTATCCCTAAGGAACTTCTCTCAAGAGAGAATAAGAGACGGGGGGGGGGGGGGGGGGGGGCGGCGGTATGTGTTCAGAATGTTGAAAAGGTATCAAGGATCCATCTCAAGTGGCAAGAAGGGCCAAAGACTGCCTGGAGGGCAGGTTAGAAAGATGGCCTGATGTAGCAGGGCATTGCTAGAGGGCTGAGCAAGAAAAAATAGTTCTATGTCCCATTTCAAATCAGTTCCTCTTTATTTTAATTGAGAAATCATTGTATATATTGATTTGTCATTTTATTGACTTTTAGTTTCAGCATTAACTTGCTAAACCTCACTTTCCTTCTTGACCTTGCATACACAGGAGTTACCTCTGACTCTTCAGTTGCCGAGACGAATATAACATCAATAGAAGAGCTGGCCAATAAAACGGAATCTGAAAAGTCTTGTCTTTCTCTAAAAGAGAGAGAACAGGTTACAGGAACACCCCAAATAACCAAGGCAGAGCAGGATAACCATCCTGGTATCAAATTACAGGTGGCCCCGATCCCTAGGTAAGCTGACTCTACAGCGGGCTTTGTGTCCACGGGCCTAGTTCAAGCCCTGTTCTCAGTTTGACTTGCACAGACCCATAGTACCAGCCGTCTTTGGAGACCCTCTGCCTCATGTGAGGACCAGGCAGTCTAAGCCATCTTTGGCATTAAGGGAAGGAGCTGAGGAGGGGAGGGACCACTGACAGGAAGATCTGTGTGCTTTCTGTGCACACACACCATCCCCCTCACACACTCCCAGGGAGACCTGACCTGCCCTGAGGAAGGTGCTGCAGGAGTCTGGAGACTGTTGGAATGGATTCCCCCTCCCTCCTGGATCCCATCCTACCTCTTCACCTTCATCTGTCCTGCACTTACAGATCCGATGTCCCTTTCCTCCCAGCCCCAGGGGGAGGGGACGCCGAGTGCCAAGCAGGGGCAACCTCCCTAGCTGTGGGAGAGAAGGGACAGCAAATCCCCCTGTAAGAACAGGGAGCGCAGTCGAGGATGTACTAGACAGAAGTTGCTCATTTTATTGAGAGTGTGTAAGTTTAAGTTTAAGGTAGAATCCATAGGAACTGTGTCAGGGTATGAAAGTCATTTTCTAAAACATTAATATAACATCAGTCTCTGTTCATGATCTTAAAAGCGAATCCCAAACAAAAGTACCAGGACCACACAGTTCTGTGTTGTCGGTCCCTGGGAAGCACAGCCGGCCTCTCTGGGCCCCGGCATTACACTTGGCTCATGGACAGATGGAGGCAAGCAGTTGATCTGAAAACCACCTTTTGCTGAATCTGGAATTTATTAGGAGAGTTTTTAGCAGACTGATAGGCTAGTTTTGCTTAGCCTGTCATCATCAGTGGGTCTGTGAGGTGTAGACCAGATTCACTGCACGGAAAGCTCTCTGCAACCTAGCCTCTGGGCTCCTTTTTATGGGAATACATTAAAGCTTACGAGGAAGGTGCCCAATTTGTTCCAGTTTCAAATTGTGGTTTCGTCCACCATCTTAAACGGCGTTTTTTGCATAATTTTCTGTCAGAGCTAGAAAGAATCTTAGAATTCATTAGTCCAACCCCATTTGGTATAAGGCCCAATTTCCTCAAAACCTGTCAACTCTGTGAAAGTTTATGGGATAAACAAACACCAACTGCCACGTATTTGACTTCAAGTAAAAACCACACTTAACAGTTCGTTCAGGAAATCCTTATGCTTCTACTATCCGGGAGCAGATGGACACCGCCCCGTTCATTCTGACAATCAGGGAAAAGCCATCTTGGTAGGAGAGCTGCGCTACACATCCTCTTACATCAGCTTTCATTGAAATGTCTACCGTGCCTTATCAGGGAATAAGAAAAAAATTAAGAATAATAAGTAGAACTTCAAAAGGCATAATAAGACTTGGAATGCACCTCTTTCTGTCTCACAGGATAAGTGGAATAGCAGAAGTGCACGACATGAAGCTGATCACTCCAGTGCGGCGGTCGGCGAGGATTGAGCGAGCGGTGTCCCGCTACCCGGAAATGCTGCAGGAACACGATTTGGTGGTGGCTTCTCTTAACGAGCTGTTAGAAGTGGAAGAAACAGAGTGTTTTATATTCCGTAAAAATGAGGCTTTGCCTGTCACATTAGGGTTTAAAATCCTTGAGTCATAATTTCTTAATGCCTTAAAAAAAAAAAAAAAAAAAGATGTTTCAGATCCTCCATGAAAGAAGAAATAACCCTTGTCTGGGTGACCTGGAAAAAACTGTATAACATACAGGCAGATTATGGGCTCTCAGAATTTAATAACTCGCCGGGCTTACTCTCCAATTTAATATCCCCATGGGACTGTTTGGTTTACTGCTTTAAGACTATAGTTTGCCACAGTTTTCTAGCATAAACTTTAAACTATTTAATATTAATTTACCCCCCCCAAGTATGGTAAAATTTTTCACTTTTTTGAGCTACTTTACTCCCAACTTAGTTCTTTTGTATGTCAGAAGGTTGGTGCCACGGTATGATAGATTTTCCTTCCTGCAGCCGCCTTAGCAGAGAGGGAGAGACCTCCCAGGCCTGGTGAGCTGAGCTGAGATGCTCACCTTCCGACCGGAGGCCCTCATTCTGGAGCTGGTGCTTAGCTGTGCCTTCGCTCAGAGATCTTAAATGACTTTCATGTGCGACTTTGATTTTGGTCACATGGTCCCTGTAGATGAAGGGCAGTTCCTGAGCTTGCCAGGGCTCCTCCGGTGAAACACAACTCTGAGCTGGGGGCGTTACCTAGCTGTTTGTATTCTAATCTCATTTTGCATTTGTTATTCAGAAATGCTTCAAATAAAGACAAGGAGGGGGGAGGGGGAGGGACACTTGTTTCTTCAATTCTTTGTTCTGCTAAGGGACACCTGGCCTGAGCAGACTGTACGAGCCCCAAGAGACTAGCCTAGGCTGCCTTTCCTTCCTCCTGGGCAACTGTTCTTGGGAAGGAAAAATCAGAATCATTATTTAAATATAATGTATAGAAAAACCTAGCCAACATATTTTGAATTTTTTAATTTTAGCTTTCTCAATATTTAAGTATTATCTAAAACAAAAAAAATAAATTTTGTTCATTCCTGCTTATTCATTTATTTTCTTTATTATAAAGAACAGCAATGATGGCTTGGCCTAGAGAATTAGGGCTTTGTCCAGGGAAACACTGATAGACTATCTCAAGAGGCTTCATAGGGAACATTCATTACCATGGAGAACTCACCTTGATCAAGAGTCTGACCATCAGCCTCACCCAAGAACTAGATTTTATCACAATGAGGGAAGCACCATCTCTCTAGATCAGGTTTATAATAACAGGGTTTATAAAACCATAAAGTTAATACACTAAGTTTCAATACGAATAGATGGTCACCACCACCACAATGCAGGAATCCAAACAGCCAGCCCTTTCCTTCCCTTTGGATGGACTCACTTTACCTGCAAAGCCCAATAATGCCCAGGATGCTGCTTAGAGATCACAAAATGTGAAAGCCAGCTTCAATTAGGTTTCTGTTGGTTGCTAGGGAAAAAGTCCTACACACAAACAATAGTGTAGGACTCTGATTTGGTGCTTCCTCTGGCCATGTTCTGTGCATCTTATCTCACTACATCTTCATAATGGCCTTATGACATAGGTATGGGGACAGTAGTCAGACAGTCAGTGACGGGGCTGAAGTTTCAAACTCAAGGTTGTCTGGCACCAAGTCCAGAGCTTTTGATCCCTGCCTCTACTTGAAGTACGGAAATGAGGACTCGGATGGTGATGAGGAAAGAGCACTTCTTGAACTGTTCCCATTTACTAAACAGGAATCACTGTGACAGCCAAAGTACTGTCATTTGTTCTACAAATGTGACTCCGTCACATTTTCTACCACCAGGCCACTGACCCCGGGATGATGCTTCCAGCCCTTTCATTTCTGACTGCTCAGGGCTGGGTGTCGGAATTAGGGGATGGATTCAGAGTCTGTAACTAGTCCCAGAGGGAAACTTCTCTCTGACGTCGGCAGTCCAAGTGAAGCTGTCCAGTGTTTGGTGCCAGGCCCAGGCCACATCTGCCTCATGGCTCTGCCAGCCCCAGCCTGCAGCCTCATCCATATGGCCCAGGATAGCTCCCAATGAATTTCACATTCCAGCCAGAGGGAATGGGGAAGAGAGGAGCTGGAAGACACGCCCCTCTCCTTTTAAGGTTACAACCTGGAAGCTGGACACGTTATTTCTACTTAGGATTGCAGAGCCATTGGGCACATGCACTTGTCTTCAAAGAAGGCTGGGAAATTTATTTTGGATGGCCACATGCCCAGCTAAAAATTCTTCCAGAAATGGGGTATGACTATCACTATCTATGGTATTCTTAGGAATAATGGAGTACATCCCCAACTACAATGTAGGTAAATGATATAGAGGTAACATCAGACTTAACAGAACTTCAGGCGCCTGGGTGGCTCAGTCGGTTGAGCATCTGACTCTTGATTTCAGCTCAGGTCATGATCTCACAGTTCACGGGATCGAGTCCAACATCAGACTCTGCACTGACAGCACTGAATCTGCTTGGGATTCTCTCTCTCCCTTCCTCTTTGCCCCTCCCCTACTCACATTCTCTCTCCCTCTCTCTCTCTCTCTCTCTCCCTTTCTCTCTCTCAAATAAATAAACTTTAAAAAAAAAAAAAAAAACTTCATTAAATGAACAGCTCCCAGATAGAAGTACCCTACCATGCCCCAGCTGGGTTCCTAAGAGTTTAGAAGGGTTCTAATCCACGGTTTTCTAGTCTTTTCCCATGTCCTCTTATCTTACAATCCATCTTTTGCCCTGCCCTTTCCCCTGCAATGTAATAAAGCAGGTGATGTCATTCACTTGGTAAAACTACAGGACACTGTAGATGCCAGAGAAGCAGCAACGAGCCAAATGAGCTGACCATGGAGCCAAGAGTCCAGGAGGGACACAAGTGTGAAAGGGTCTGATCCAGTCAGAGAGGTGGGGAGACCCTTGGAGAGCTGACGGAAAGAGCAGGTTTAAGGAGAAGAGTCAGGGGATGCTTCAGGCAGAAGGAAAAGCATGGGAAAGGCCCTCTGGCCACCTCTTTCCCCTCCCCCTCCCTCACTCTCTTCCTCAGACCTTTCTCGTTCTTCTGCGGGCTGTTCATCCCCCAGCCCTCTCTGCATTCTCGCTAACCTAGAAGGGAATTCCAAGGGCCAATTTTTGTAGTATTGGTTACCATGCCATATTTCAGCATCTTTCCAGAAAAGTATGGGCCTAGGGTCTGAGCAATTTTCCTGAAAAATGCTACCCTCTAGCCCTTGAATAAGAATCTAGTGAAGACACAAGGCCAAGGACACCTGGTCTTTGCCTGGAGAAGCTGCCTTGCAGACTCAGGCCCACAAGTCAGCCCAGGAAGAAAAACAAAGGCCATAGCAATGTCAGACCCGGAAGCTTCTGAAACTCTCTGAGCTCATGGCCTGTTGTCCCTTATTTATCCTCAGATATTCCAAATGTTTGCCTTGTTTCTCCACAGAAAGTGAAGCTAGTGAACTGTTTCACAGACCTGTTCCTTCAAGAGTTTATTTTGTAATTTCAGTTATGTAGATGTATATTCATTCTAAGCCTCTATATAATGCCAGATGATACCACTAACAGACAAAACACGAGCTGTAGGAGTGACATCAGAACAATGTAGGACCCAGGCTCAGTACCACAGGGCAGCTCTTACCAAAATAAAGTCCCAAGTTCTTAAATCATAAGTATGATTTCTTACATGTTTCAATACATGTACACATCAAGCTCAAAGATGTTGGTGCTATCACATTTACTCATCAATCTTTCATAGTGATCTGGAAAGAAAGAACAGTTAATGAAATCACCTATGGCCTATCAGGTATTGTTATTACTCGTAACAGAATCAAAAGTGCATGGAAATATTATTTTTCTTAAAAGAAATGTGTAGAAACAACATTGGATGTGAAGCATGATGCGGCTCAGGGGGACTGGGACTGGGTACAGCAATTCCACTTGTTCCATCCATTTCCAAATGGCCCAAAGGCCATAGGGAATGTCTTCTAGGATGACAATACTCCCTCCTCCCTAAAAGATGTGTTCTTGGGCTCCAAATCTGTTACATTTGGGAGATTTCAATATGGATTGCTTTTTCTCTCTTCCACACTTTTCCATTTATCTGAAAAATATCTCAAGTAGAAGATGACCATGAAGCCAGCACATGTCCAGGATTCATTCGGCCTCCATGCAGCCCTCTTGGTCCTCAACTCTCTCCTTGCCCTCAGCCTTATAAGAAACAAAGAAATCTGGTTACGGAACCCGTCCTCCCAAGCTCACACAAGAGCGCCCAACCATGGGTAGACCATGTGTCCGAATACCTTAGTCTGGTCTGGGATGGAGATGAGGGGTAGAGAAGCCAAACCACACACATCCCCAGAGAACCCACGATTCCTGATAGGAATGCGTCCAGCCCTCTGACGGGCTGGGATGGAAAAATAGTTGCAAGACCACTGATAAAAGATCGTCGGTGTACTTGAATTCTGAGCTGCTCCCAGGCAGGAATTAGGTAGCTTACGACTCCATTTCTAAATTATTGGGTGTGCAGGAGGCACCAGGTAAACACTGGTTGAAAAAATGCACCCTGAGCCTGGAACCACCCAGCAAAAGGAAATCTATGGTATGGACATTTTAAAAATCAAGCTCCAGGAAAGCCAGGGTAGAAACGGGAATCCTCATGCAGGGTTCAGGGATGAAAACTAGGGTGGGAGCCATGTTTGCCACTCATGAAAGCTGGAGTCTCAGCTCAGAGGGGGACCAGGCAGCACAAAGTGACAAAGGAGCTGAGGTGGAGTCCCTACTCACGGTGCTTATAAAGGCTGTCTGGAGAGGAATCCTACCCTGGAAGAGCACGTGCTCTGCAACCTTCCCCAGAGTGGTAATGGATTTGTCAGATGAATCAGCCAGAAGTGGTCTGGAGAGGTGCAAGGCACCAGTAAAGTCAGCGAGCCTCTGCTCAACAAAACCTGTGAAACTGGGCTTAGAGCCAGCGCTTCCCAGCCCTACGAGACCTGATGCCCATTTTAAAAACAAACATTGGGGCGCCTGGGTGGCTCAGTCAGTTGAGCTTCCGACTTCGGCTCAGGTCATGATCTCATGGTCTGTGAGTTCGAGCCCCGCATCGGGCTCTGTGCTGACAGCTCAGAGCCTGGAACCTGTTTCAGATTCTGTGTCTCCCTCTCTCTCTGACCCTCCCCCGTTCTTGCTCTGTCTCAAAAATAAATAAACATTTAAATAAATAAATAAATAAATACACTTTAATTTCCCCTTTTCTATCCTGAATTGAAATTCATAGATAGTATAATTATTGTCTCTACAATTTTCAAAATCAATGTACTACTGTAACATAGGAGAAAGAAAAAGGAAAGCAATTTGTGATAAAATAATATGTCTTTCTACACAAATACTCAGGAGTGATTACACCTGAAGACAAAAAAAGCTTCCACAAATCTTCAAAATGCCTCATTGGGTTGATACCATCCCATTGGGCCCTCCTGGTCTAGCCCATGGTAGCCCCAGGTTGCTAAGCCCCAGCCCCCCACCCTCCCCATCCCCCCCTACCCCCCCCCCCCCCCCACAGCCAGCAACCTGCCACCTCCTAGCAGCTCACCCTCAGGCTGTAGAAGACAGGGCAGGAGAGGGGATGCTGGTTAACCCGTTCCTGCTCCACAGCAGACTCATGCAGTATCTATAAGGACAAAGGCAGGTGGAGATGTAGTAGTTCCTCCAGTGGTAAGGCTTCCCAGAAGCCCCCGGGTTTTACAGACAACAACCCCACACACACACACTCCACTCTGCCCACAGCTGCCAGCTCCCTGCCCAATGATGTCATAGAAGAGGAAGCCCAGGAGGGTGAGCCAGAGAAGGAAGGTTCTGGTAGATAGACATCATTTGTCAAAAATTCCCGGCCAGCACGGTTGAGTAAAGGTCAAGAACTACTTTGGGGGTGCCTGGGTGGCTCAGTCGATTAAGCGTCTGACTTCAGCTCAGGTCATGATCTCGCGGTTCGTGCGTTGAGTTCGAGCTCCACAACAGGTTCTGTGCTGACAGCTCAGAGCCTGGAGCCTGCTTTGGATTCTGTGTCTCCCTCTCTCTCTGCTCCTCCTCTGCTCATGCTCTGTCTCTCTCACTCTCAAAAAATGAATGTTAAAAAAAAATTTTAAAGAACAACTTTGGTAGGTTATACTGAGCATTAAAAAAAAACAGTTAAAAAAAAAAAAAAGAACAAAAAAAAAAGGTCACACAGCCCAATACAGGAAACACAGGAGACACTCCGAAGATGGTTTTCCCTCTCAAACATCTAGAAGGCAGCTAGCTGATCGTGGCAAGGAAAGCAGGAGGCAGGGAGCCCTGGAGAACTACTTTCAAGTCCCGATCCTTGACATGAGACTACATGTTATAAGATGGAAATAATGACATCCCGCTGGGAGAACCGACACGCGTGCTCAGGGAAGCACTGCGCTGGTCGGTCTCACGGCTCCACTAACCCCGGGGGGCGTCACGACCACTGCCACTTCCCTGCTCTTGACCCAGAAGCATGTCCAGGTGTTCCAGAGGAAAACCAGCTGGAGCATTTACCACATCATCTGCGGCTTCGTCCATTCCTTCTGCAGTCACTGCGTGTTAACTGAGAGCAGAGGGACTATAGCTTTCCTCCTAGCAACTGGCATCCTTTCTATTAAGGAAATACTGAGTTAATGTGGCCTCCACTGAAAGCAGGTGTGAAGGTTGGGCATGAGGGAAGCTTCCCCAGCAGAGGCAACTTATATCTGTAACTGCTCCCATGCATGTTTTGTGTTGCCCACAGTTACCTGCAAGGCTTTGACCCACTTGTGTCTGGAGGTGGGAGATTGGGCCTGGTGACCTCAGAAGCTCTTGGCAGGGCTGGGGACCAGCGGCTCCTCCTGGGGCAGAGGGTCAGGGATAGCCAGAGAGGTTCTGCAGGGACCCACCAGCTCCAGGACCGCCGGATACAGCAAGCTGAGCGGGTGGTTCAGGAAGTTGAGGCAGGCAGCGGTGTAGAGGTCTGCATAGCGCCATCAGCTGGTTGGAGAAAAGCATCTGGCGGAAACCTCAGTGGAATAGGCTGCCCATCGCGCTGTAGCACAGGTCCAGCTCCCGGGTGACTCTCTGGCAGAGAAGAGATCCCCCCCATCGGGACCTGCATCACCCACAGACGAATCCCCCACTGCTGGGGCCAGCTCTGCCCTCCCTGGGTCTGTCACCTGGAGACACCAGGGTGTCTACCCCCAGTTGGGAAGGAGCTGTGTTCTTTAACCCCAGAGGTGGCACATGGAGCTTAGGGAGGTGGGGCAGCTCTCCACTTTGCCACAGACCCCCCTTCCTGCTTTCCTCAGTTACCTGCCTGACCACCCGGACTAAACCCTCAGCTTAATGTAGCTTCTGATGCCCCGACAGAGGGCTTTGCAGAGGCCCACACACCTGGCCCCACCCACTCCTGCCCACCTAGCAGGTCTCCACCTCCTCACCAGGCCTTGCTTTTAGCGTCTAGAGAACTGATCTGGACATTTACTCCAAAAGTGACCAAAAACATGCAATTTCCTCTCTCCGAACCTGTTTCCCATCTGTCAGACAAAGGTAGCTGTCCCTGCCCAGCCCACCTCTCAGGGCTATGGAAGGATCAAATAGCAGGCAAGGGCTTTATACCCTCCAAAAGGCTCAGCAGGGATCCTTCATCATTGGTCCCAGCTGGCTCTGTGAATGCCAAATGGCCTGAATCTGTTGACATGGGCTATGGGACTCTCTCAGCTTTGGTGGCTGGTCGGTAGTGCCACAGGGCGTGTTTTCCTTCCTTCTTTTCCCAGGACCCGTCAGCTCACTGGCCCTAACCCCCATCTTCTGGACTGCTCATCTAGCTGCCCCCAGACGCTGATCACAGCTGGCTAGTCCGGCACGTTGGGGACCCGACCCAACAGGCAGGCACGTCTCAAGGAGGGTTCATGGAGATTAGGTTAACGGAGATTGAGGGTCTAGCCACGCTCCACAAATCACCCTGAACTCAGTCCTCCTGCAGCCGCACTCTGCTGTCATTCGGAGCACAGGCCAGCAGAGGGCGCTGGCAGACAAGGACAAGTGGAGCTCTGCAGGGGTTGTGGAAAATCCTGTAACTGGGCTCAGGAACCTGGGACAGAGCAGATCAGGGCAGGCAGCCTGGAGGCACACCCCTGGCCCCCCAACCCTCACTAGGGGTCTCCTCACTCAGCTCCCACTCTTACCTGAATCTCCCTCTTGGTGGAGTTGATAACTTGCAGCCCATAACTGCTCCCATCCATGTGCCTGGTGCAAAAACAGCCACATGATCCAGGAGAAAAGGAACGGTGCCTCCAAGCTCCAGGCACAACCTCCCTAGACCCCATGGAGGTCAGAGGACACTCCACAGGCACCCGGTGGAGTTGCCGGGCTGGGTGTGCACACCTGTGTGAGAGGGCAGGCATCCTGAGTTCGTGCTGAGCGGGTAAGGAGGAAGGATCTAGAGGTCACAATGCAACCCAAGGGAGTCAGAGGGATCCCCAAATCCAGTTTCCTAGGGAAGCCCAGCCTGGAACAGATCTTGATTTCCTGACTACCCTGGCCAGGACCCTCCACCCCTCTCCCCTCTGCTAGCAGGGAGCATAGGCCAGGGCTCTCTCACTGGTACAGGTCTGCCAAGTGCATGTTCAGCCTCTTCAGCTCCTCCATCCACTCTGAAAAGTAGACAGAGGACAGCAGGGGATGAGGGACAGCCCTGCCTACCTTTGTCTGCCCCAGGCCCAGTTCCACTGGTGAGGGTGGACAGGTCACCAGGGGTCTACACACCCCCAGCTGTGTACATAACATCCCTCGCCCCTTCCTTACATCGATTGAGACTCAGCTCAGAGCAAAGCAGAGACAGCAAAGGTCCTGCGGGACAGGTGACGAAGCTAGTCAGGCAGTCAGGTGACTCACCCACGGTCACATGGTAATGAGTCAAACCCAGCTTTTAGAACAAACCCAAATTGTTTAGGCTCACAGCTACTCCTGACCCAGAGGATACTTCGAGTCATTCCCAGGTGTGGAACTGTACCTTCCACTCTCGGAGAGTCCTCAGGTGAGTGGGGAGGGTACAGTCAGGTGAGGAAGGAACTCTCAGACTACAGAACCACCACAACACCCTGGAGTCAGGACACAGGTATTTGAGTCAGTTTGCCCTTTTCTGCCTGTGTGAATTTGGGCAAGTTTCCTTTTTTTTTTTTTTTTAGTGTTTTTTAATTTATTTTTGAGACAGAGACAGAGCAGGGGAGGGGCAGAAAGAGAGGGAGATACAGATCTGAAACAGACTCCAGGCTCTGAGCTGTCAGCACAGAGCCCAACGCAGGGCTCGAACTCACAGACTGTGAGATCATGACCCGCGCCAAAGTCAGACACTTCACCGACTGAGCCACCCAGGCGCCCCGAATTTGGGCAAGTTTCTTAACCTCTCTGCATCTCTGTTTCCTCTGGGTAAAGTAGATCCACTCTCATAAACCACAGAGTGGACAATATTATCACAGTTACTACTAACCCCCAACAGGGAAGAGGACAAGATGATGAAGGGGCAGGCCTCTGCATGGTGGCCGGTGCCCCCCCCCACCTGGTCCTGAAGCCCCCACACACACAGCTCACCCTTCTCTTGGTCCCAGATCCCAAGCTCCCGGAACAGCTCAGGAACCACCAGGCAAGTTCGCCAGTCCTGCCACTTCTTGGACTTGAGGATGTCTCCAAAGATGTGACCCCCAATGTACAGGATATCCTTCCCCCGTACCCCGAGCAGCTCACACACCGTGTCCGAAGAGCCTGCCCCACGATGGGAGGACAGGCTTGCTCAGAGCCCCTCCTGTCCTGGTGGGCAGGTTGGGGACATGGGTTCCTAGTCTAGGGAGGGTGTCTGTGGAGGCACGGGGACAAGGCGGGAGCTGGTACCTCCAGAGTAAACTACACAGTGCTGGTGGGGCCCCATGTAGGTGCCCACGCAGAGCTTGCCTGAATCCTAGAAGAGGAGAAGGGCACCCTGGTCAGAGAGAGCAAAGCACTGGGAGTGGCCAGGATTACTATGGGGGCATGAGAGGAAGGAGGTAACAGAGAGTCCCAAAGGAGTCCCCTGGTTCCCGGCCTCCAGGGACAGAGTAGCAGAGAGGCAACTCCCAAGGGCAGGTCAAGCGTGAGGAGCAGGGTCCCTCCCCACCTTGTGGCCCATGGGTCAAGGTAGATGCGGCCTCAGCCCCTGCCATTACCCTGTTGACCTGTCTCAGCACCGTCCCCTCAGCAAAGAAGCAGGGCTTCTGTGTGTCCACCACAATCAGGTTGAAGTAGGACCTCCAGGGCCTGGCTGAGCCTTCAGCCTGTGGGGTTGTGAAGGGATGGGAGCGTGTGCAGACACACACATACACACACAGTCTGGAACATTGGACCCTAACACACCTCACAGCTCTTCCCTGGCCACCCACCAAGCTCTGGACTGGTGAAAGCTTGCCAGCCCTCAAGTCACATGCCCATCCGTGCATCCTGGTCCTGACTCCTAGCCCTGTACACCCCTGGATTCGAGAACCACATGGTCTGCCTCCCCAGCATCCTTGACCATGACCACTCTGGCACAAGGAAGTGCTCAAAAGGTATTTATGGAAGCTGGTGTTGGACACTGTGCAGGCTCTCCTGTCAGCGTCAGGATATAAGCACAGTTGCTGAGTTAGAGCCCTGCTCACCCGTTTGCCTGCCAGTGACACCTGGTCACACATGGTGCCACAGGGTATGTCACACACACCCCTCCCCTGGGCCTGCCACAACCTGATCTCACCCCCTTGCACCTCATTAGGCCCTTCCCCAAACAACCGACTGCCTCTTCATGGCTGTCTCCAAGGCCATCAGTGGCTTCCCTGACCCCTTGGCCTGGCTGAGGTCACTGCCTCCCACCCACTGCAGAGGCTCCAGCAAAGCCCATGCATGTGAAATGCCCCCTCCCACGCTTGGTTCTTCCTCAGGGGGAGGGCCAGACATGGGAGAGGCCCTCAGCACCGTGGCCTGGCCTGGTCCTCCTCCTGGTACAGCCCACCCCAGCCCGGCACGTGGCACTCACCTCACTAATGCCAAACAGGTAGGTCATGATGGCCTGGCAGAGACAGGGCAAGGGGCAGAGCACCCAGGTGGGCTGGGCCAGGGGCTGCTGCCTGCCTGTGCCCTCACCCCACAGGATACACCGGGGACCACAGGAGCAAGATGGGGAGAAATTTCTTAATCCACTGAGACCTTAAAAAAGGCCAAGAAATAGAGCCCCTGGGTGGCTCAGTCCATTGAGCATCCGACTTCAGCTCAGGTCATGATCTCACAGCTCGTGAGTTTGAGCCCCGTGTCAGGCTCTGTGCTGACAGCTCAGAGCCTGGAGCCTGCCTTGGATTCTGTGTCCTCCTCTCTCTGCCCCTCCTTTGCTTGTCCTCTGTCTCTGTCTCTGTCTCTGTCTGTCTGTCTGTCTGTCTCTCTCTCTCAAAAATAAATAAATATTAAAAAAAATTTGTTTCAAGGCGAAGAAACGGAACCCAAAACGCCAACCAGACCATGGGGGTACCACGGCCTTTGCTCTTTCCTACTCCTCACTGTTCCTACAGGGCCTCAGTTTCCTTCAGGGGCCAAGAAAGGCAGATTCCAATGTCCTCTGGGCTCTAATGGCTGAGAGTCCCACCCCTCCATCCACACACTCACATCCGTGTAGTTGTAGCTGCTGTTTGTAGCCAGAAATACTTTCCCAACTTCCTTCATCTTACCCAGCAGGATGGGGATTCGCACCTGGAGCAGAGGCAGAGGTCAGTCACTTCCAGGGGTGGGGTCTCCCCCAGCTGCCCTGGGATCCCTTTCTCAGCTCTCAGCCTCCCAGGCACGGGGCTCCAGGCCAAGCAGGAAAGTTTGTGAGCAAGACGAGGCCACAGAGCTCTGCCCACATCTTGAGCGGGGGAGACAGGGACACAGTTCCACAGCCCTGGGGAGGAGGGGGACAAAGGGACAGGCCTGGTCATGACCCATTCACATCCTTCTCCATGTATTTGTCCAAGTCTTCCAGGGTCTTCTCCTTCAGACAGCCCTGCAGGGGGGGGAGCAGAGCTCTGTGTGTGTGTGTGTGTGTGTGTGTGTGTGTGCAGGTGTGCATGTGCATGCATGTGTGCGTGTGTACGGGTGTGCACACATGCATGTGCATGCAGGTGTGCGTGTGCATGCATGCCCACCTGCATGCATGCGTCCAAGGTGCAGGAGCCCAGACCATAGTCCCCAGAGGGAAGGAAAGAGGAAATTCTGTGGAGGCTGGAGCCATTGGGCCACACCCAGCAGAGCCAAAGGCAGACAGGTCAAGGGTCCTGGGGTCCTGGGCACTCACCGACTGGTGGACATTATCCATGGCATCACTCACATCCTGGAAGAGGCTTCGGAAGGACATGAAGAGGTTCCCATGCTGATAGCCAGTGTCACAGCTGGGGCAGGCCGAGAGAACAGGACAGGCTGATAAGGGGGCCTGAGGTGACCACTCAGCCCAGATCCTATACCAGAGTCACCCCTCAAACCACACTGAACTTATGTCCCAACCATGCTGGAAGGGGTATCACCCTGTGCTGAGCGTCATCCCTTGGGAGGGCACCAGTTACAAGGTGTGGGGGGCAGCCTGCAGTGAAAGCCTTCCCACTGAGTTCCTAGAGCCCCTCAGGAAGGGTCTCTGCTCCTTGGCAGGGACCCCACTTCAGCGCTTGGGCTCTGGGCAGTGGCAGCATCCTGTTGGTGACCCAGGGCTGGACAGTGCACAGGACTCACTTGGTGTAGCGGGAGCAGCCAGAGAAGAAGTCCACTAGGCAGGCACACAGGTAGATTTCTGGGGTGGAGAGGCCAGCCAGTCACTGGCCCAGGGATCCAGAGCAACCCACCCAGGCCAGAGCTGGGTCCCCGAGGACCACCTCCCACACCCGCTATCCAGCCCTCACCAGGCAGGTTGAAGAGCGTGTTGAGGATGTGGAACCTCTGCAGGTTGTCCCTCTGAACAAACTTGCTGGGGTAGAAGCTCCAGATCTCTGCCCTGGGGAGGGAGCAGGCTGGGTGAGGTCAATGCCCCCTCCCTAGTTCCTCCTAGCTGTGCACTCAAGCCCTGCACTCAAGCTGGTGCCTACCCCCTGCTCCTTCCCACCTCCGCCCACCCCTGCTGTCCCTCTGTTATCCAGCTGGCATTACTGAGCCTCTGCTGTGTCCTGAGTCTCTCCTCCCCCACCTTCTTCTTTCCTCCATCATCCTTTCCCCCTTCCCCGGGTCCCTTACTCCGAGAGGAAGGTGAAGCCATGGGTGCCCAGCCGCACGTTCCCATGGGTGTCCACCTTCAGCAGGTTCCCATAGAGCACATCAAACACCAGCCCCTGAGGGAGAGAGCGCAGAGGCTGTGGATGGGGGTTCCAGAGCTGACTACCGGCCACAGCCTCCCACCCCAGCAAGCTCCCGCACCTGGTGGGGAAGGCGGGGTCATAGGTGTAGCGCAGGATATCTCGCGGGTACCCAATGCACACCAGACACTCCAGTAGTAACTCAAAGACCAGTGCCTCATAGGCTGGGGACTTGTAGGCTGTGGGAACCAAGCAGAACCAGGCCAGCTGGTGCCTACCCCCTGCTCCCCGAGCCCCAAATACCCTGCTCCCTCCCTCCCTACCAGCCAGGGTGTAGTCCATGTCAAAGCCAAAGCAGCGAATCTTCCCCAGCACCAACCTGCAATTGACAAAAATCCTGGGGAGGGGAAGAAGAATGTTGGAATCAGCCCCTCAGCTCCCCAAGCTCCGTTGGGTCTGAGTGGGTCTGAGCGTGTCTGAGCACACGCGTGTGAGCATGTGTAAGTGTGGACAGGGAGCTTCTGAAGAGGAGCAGCTCACCATGCGGGAGTGTGCTGTGGGCATCCCTGTGGGTGTGCAATTATCATCTGGGGTGTCACTTTTTTGAGTGGGGTCACTGTGTCCAAGTTCAGAGATGTGTTTGTCACAAATGGGCAGCCCTGGTCACCGTACGGGAGGGAAGTGGAGGGCACGCCTTCCCTGCCTGAGTGTATATTGTTGCTGTTTCCAGGTAACAGGTCACTGCCCACTTAGAGAGAAGGGGGTCCCCATGCAAGCACAGGTGCTTGTCAGCGTTTTGAGTGTCACCATATCTGTGTATTTAAAGGAGTCACCCGTGCTGTATAATGAGGAGTATGTCAGGAAATGGGGTGTTTACAGGCTGAGATGCCCCCGAGCCCCGCCCCAAGTGCCCATCTAGACACCGCTGGTGCCAGTCCTACTTCAGGACTTGAGAGGAGACCAGGCGTTGTGGCTCCCCTTGGGGCTCTCTTTGCTCTCCCCCATCCACGCTGGCCATCACCATGAAGAGTGAGCAGGAGGCAATTGTTCCTTCCCCAGCCATCTGCTCACTATCAGTGGGAGCCAGCAGCTTCCTTATCCCTCAAACACTTCGGACACCACTGACCCAGCTGGCCCCACCCTGGGCCCCCATCTCCTCTTTTGGGGGAGGAGTAATCCATGTTAGCCTCTGGTATCCCCTCCTTTCTTCAAAAAGGAAAGCAGTTATGATCAAGGAAGAACAATCCATCAATATTATACCACCTCCATTTCTAGGGCTTATGCCTCCAAGGACTTCAACCACCTAGAGCCCTTCAACCCAGGATGAACCAAACATAGGGGTTACAAAGGCAGGAGACTCATGTACTTCAAAAAATAAAAGAGTCTTGGGGCACCTGGGTGGCTCAGTCGGTTAATCGCTGACTCTTGGTTTGGGCTCCGGACGTGATCTTATGGTTTGCAAGCTCAAGCTTGACTCAAGCTCTTCATTGACAGTGTGGAGCCTGCTTGGGATTCTCTCTCTCTCCCCCTCTCTCTCTGCCACTTCCCTGTTCATTCTCTCTCTCTCTCTCTCTCTCAAAATAAATGAATAAACTTTCAAAATAATAATAAAAGAGACTTTAATAAATACATAAAGAACTCAGGACTCTTGCTCTATGCACAACTCTCACACACTTGGCAATCAATTTCCCAGCCAAGGCCACTTGAAGGAATAATTGCTTAAAAGCATGCCACGAGCTATAGGAAGTGGCAGATGACAAGAATCTCAGAAAAAATTACAAAAGTGAGAGCAGAGCAATTGAGACCATTTAGTGTGGAGCTGTAAACAGCTCTGAGGGCCCACAATGGTGATTTTACAAGAAAGCACTGAGGCCTCCATTTAGAACTTTCGTCTGGATTATCTAAAAAGACATATGATGTAGCATGTCCTCTTTTATTTATTTATTTTTTTTAGTTTTACAGGTTTATTTTTTTTTAATATATGAAATTTATTGTCAAATTGGTTTCCATACAACACCCAGTG